>NC_045436.1:94884885-94980820 GCF_002776525.5 Piliocolobus tephrosceles
GAAGGAAGGAAGGAAGGAAGGAAGGAAGGAAGGAAGGAAGGAAGGAAGGAAGGAAGGAAGGAAGAAAAAAGAAAGAGAGTCCAATTTTGCCCCTATATAGCTACATACTGTTTGATAAAGCAGCAATGGTATTCAAACTTTATCGTGTGTACAATTTTCTAGAGAAAATTGATAAAATTGTCAATTCTGGGGCCCACTTTAGGAAATGTGCTTTTGTCTGTCATAGTGCCTAGAAATGTGCACTTCATCATATACTCCAGCTGGTTCTAATAAATGTCAAGCAATTACTTTCAAGTTGCCCACATGAAATGAATCACCAGCATGCTTGTAAAGTATCTACTTCCAGGCTTATCCTCTGGGGATTCTGAATTGGAAACTATAAAATGAAAACTAAAAATCTGTTTTTAACAGTGATTTTTACAGTTTCAATCTGGAGATGATCACCATTAGGATACTAGTGTCCTAATAATATTGAGTTAGTATATTATTTATATTAATTTCAAGGTGTTATGCATATTTCTTAAACCATTCTGATACTAGGTTGTTACTCTCAGGCTAACCTTTTCTCTAACTGTACCTAATAAGTCATGTGCATATTCACATTTTGATATAGTCTTTGATATGGTTTGGCTCTGTGTCACAACCCAAATCTCATGTCAAATTGTGATTCCTACATGTTGAAGGTGGGGCTTGGTGGGAGGTGATTGGATCCTGAGGGTGGTTTCTAATGGTTTAGCACCATCTCCCTAGTGCTGTCTCATGACAGAGTTCTCATGGGATCTGGTTGCTTCAAAGTGTGTGGCACTTCCCCCCAACACACTCTCTCTCTTCCTGTGAGTCAATTAAACTTTTTTTCTTTATATATGATGAAGTCTCAGGTATGTCTTTATGGCAGTGTGAGAATGGACTAATACAGAAAATTGGTATTGGGAGTGGGGCACTGCCATAATGACACCTGAAAATGTGGAAGCAACTTTGGAACTGGGTAATGGGCAGAGGATGGAACAGTTTGAAGGGTTCACAAGAAGACAGGAAGATGTGGGAATGGTTAGAACTTCCTAGAGACTTGTTGAATGGTTGTGACCAAAATGCTGATAGTGATATGGACAATGAAGTCCAGGCTGAGGTGGTCTCACATGGACATGGGGAACTTATTGGGAACTAGAGCAAAGGTCACTCTTAGCTATGTTTTAGCAAAGAGACTGGAGGCATTTTGCCCCTGCTCTAAAAATCTGTGAAACTTTGAACTTGAGAGAGATGATTAAGGGGATCTGGCAGAAGAAATTTCTAAGTAGCAAAGTGTTGAAGATATGACCTGGTCCTTCCTAAAAGCCTTACTCATTTGCATAAAGAAAGAGACTGTCTGAAATGGGAACTTATATTTAAAAAGGAAGCAGAGCATAAAAGTTTGAAAAAATTGCAGCCTGACATATGGTAGAAAAGAAAAATCAATTTTCTGGGGAGGAATTCAAGACCCAGCCAGCTGCAAACACTTGCTTAAGTCAAGAGGAGCCAAATGTTAATCACCAAGACAATGGAGAAAGTGTCTCCAGGGCATTTCAGAGACCTTCACAGCAGCTCCTCCCATCACAGACCCAGCGGCCTCAGAGAGAAAAAATGGTTTCTTGGGCCAAGTTCACGGCCCAGCTTCTCTGTGCAGCCTGGGGATATGGTGCCCTGCATCCCAGTCACTCCAGCTCCAGCCATGGCTAAAAGGGGCCAAGGTACAGCTCACATTGTGGCTTCAGAGGGTGCAAGCTCCAAGCTTTGGTGGCTTCCATGTGGTGTTGGGCCTGAAGGTGGGAAGCAAGTAAGAGTTGAGATTTGGGAACCTTCACCTAGATTTCAGAAGATGTATTGAAATGCCTGGATATTCAGGCAAAAGATGCTGCAGGGGCAGAGCCCTCATGGAGAATTTCTACCAGGGCAGTGCAGAGGGGAATTGTGGGGTTGAAGCACCCATACCGAATCCCCACTGGGTCACTTCCTAGTGGAGCTGTGAGAAGAGGGAGACCATCCACCAGACCACAGAATGGCAAATCCACTGACCAGCTTGCACTGTGTGCCTGGAACGTGCAAACTGTCAATGCCAACCTGTGAAAGCAGCCCTGGGGGCTGTACCCTGCAAAGCCACAGGGCAGAGTTGCCCAAGGCCTTGGAAGTCCACCCCTTGCATCAGCGTGTCCTGGATGTGAGACCTGAAGTCAAAGAAGATTATTTTGGAGTTTTAGGATTTAATGACTGCCCTGCTGTGTTTCAGACTTGCATAGGGCCTGTAGCCCCTTTGTTTTGGTCAATTTCTCCTATTTGGAATGAGAGCATTTACCAAATGCCTTTACTGCATTGTATCTTGGAAGTAACTCATTTGTTTTTGATTTTACAGGCTCATAGGCAGAAGGAACTTACTTTGTCTCAGATGAGAATTTGTACTTGGACTTTTGGGTTAATGCTGGAATGAGTTAAGACTTAGGGGAACTGTTGGGAAGGCATGACTGTATTTTGAAATGTGAGAAAGACATGAGATTTGGGAGGGGCCAGGGGCAGAATGGTATGGTTGGGCTCTGTGTCCCCACCCAAATCTCAAGTCAAATTATAATCCTCGCATGTGGAATGTGGGGCCTAGTTGAAGGGGATTGGATCCTGAGGGTGGTTTCTAATGGTATAGCACTATCCCCCGAGTGCTGTCTTGTGAAAGAGTTCTCACAAGTCTGGTTGTTTAAAAGTGTGTGGCACTTTCCCCTTGCACTCTTTCCTTCTTCCTTCTCTCACGAAGTAAGATGTGCCTTGCTTTCCCTTTGCCTTCTACCATGATTTTAAGTTTCCTGAGGTCTTCACAGCCATGTAGAACTGTGAGTGAATTAAACTTCTCTCTTCTAAATTATTCAGTTTTGGGTATGTCTTTATAACCGTGTGAGAACAAACTAACACAATCTTTTTAAAATTAATTAGTTAATTAATTTATTTATTGAGATAGGGTCTCACTCTGGTTGATGGAGTTGCCCAGTCTGGAGTACGGTGGCATGACCTCGGCTCACTGCAACATCTGCCTCCCAGGTCCAACTGATTTTTCTACCTCAGCCTCCTGGGTAGCCGGGACTACAGGCACCCACCACCGGGCCAGGCTAGTTTTTGTATTTTTAGTAGAGATGGGCTTTCACCATATTGGCCAGGCTGGTCTCGAACTCTTGACCTTGTGATCCACCTGCATCAGCATCCCAAAGTGCCGGGATTACAGGCATGGCCAATGGTGCCAGGCCTAATACAGTCTTATATTTTCAAAATTTCAAAACAGCTACCACCTCAGAGTGATAGTGTTTGTTTTATACAGTCTTTTATTGTACTTAATAGTTCAATAAAAAAAGTGTCTTATTTATCTTAACTAGATTCTGATATGGGAATCAGAAGAGATAACTTATATTTATATTTTCCAGGTAAAACATATTGCTTTATGGAAAGATTAAATAGTCCACCCAGATAACACAAGAAGAAGGCCAAAATTGACCATGCCTGCCTTAAAACTCAGTCTAACCTTAGTAACCTCATGTTCCAATATAGCAAGTTTGTGTGTACCTACCTCAATAAAATGGAGTTGGGATTGCATAAACTTTTGCACAGATACTCTTTGTCAATGTACAAATGAAGATGAATAGGGCTGACCCAGGATGAAAGTATGAAGCTTTGGAAATTTGCATTTTATAGCTTTACCTTTCTTCTTACTCATCTCTATCTCATTTCTTTCTTTCTTTTTTTTTTTTTTTTTGATAAACTGTTACTGCTACTCAAAGAGGAATTTGCTATAATATATACACTAACAAAAAACTTACACCAACATACCAAGTTTTCTATGTAATTTCATGTTAAGCGATTTAGCTCAGATTGTGAAATGGATAAGTTAATTAATTAAAAATGAGTGAATGCCTCTGATAACAATACTGAACAAGTATAAGGGTATTTATGGGGAGAAAGGTTGAACTGTAGGGATCCTACTTCTGAAATCACACTCAATCTGAAAAAAACCTAGTGAGCCAAAGAACATCTTGACGTTTCAGAGCAATTTTTTCTTTCCTCTTTCAACCCATCACTTAAGTATTTCATTGCCATTTTTCCTTTTTTGATCTGTCTCCAGGAAGACAGAAATCTAAAAGCTCACTCTCTTTGAGCACTCTTCCCTCCTTTTGCCATCATTCATTCATTCAAACAATATTAACTGGACTGCTATGTTTTAGGTACTCTTCTAGGTACTCAGGATAGAGTGGAGAATGGCAAAAAATATATCTAATATTATCAAGCTTTCACTATGTGTTAGGTGATGAGAAACACTATTTATTTAAAACTTCCGATGATCTTTTTATTAATCCTATCTTACAACTGGAAAAAGTAATGCAGAGAGAGGCTACATAATTTATGCTAGGTATGGAGTTAGAAAGTACCTGATAAACAAAACTGGTAAGTTTTCTGTCTTTTGATGGAACCTACATTCTTTTTAGGCACACAGGGGATACACATAACAAATCAATCAAATAATTGTTTAATTACAAATTGTTACTAGTGTTGCAAAATTAATTTTAGTACCATGCTATTATTGAAACAAACACAAAGTATCTATGTTTCAACAGGGTAGACAATGAGATCAATGAAGTCCACCCTGGAAAAGTGGACTTTTCAAACAAACAAAAGGCCATTTTGTTGATGCATGGAAAATAACAGACCAGTTATGCCTAAAACGGGACCTGGGGAGTCTGCTCCAAACAACGGGACCAATGAGAACAGATCTGAGGGTCAGAAAATAACTTAGTGTCGTTACTTTCAAAACTTTGTTACACAGGATTGGAGGGTAAGTTTCAGGAACTAACTGCACACAAAATGTATATATATGGGTAAGGGTACTGATCTCATTGCATAAAGAGTATTTTTTGAATACTGGAAGTTTAAACATTGATACTGATTAAACATACTGGCAAAGAAAATAAAAAAAATTAAAAATTGGTTTGACCTTATAAAATAATATTAAATCAAGTCACATATGTGAAGAGTTTGCATTTTCTGCCTGATTACCAAAGAACACAATGAAGGTTATATAAATCATCAAATTGAAGTGTGTTCATAGTGTTGTAAATTTTATTTTATTGCATCAGCAAAACAATCCATGTGTCTTTGACCCCCTTCCTAGTAGATGTGAGTGGATGTGTCTTGTGCCCTAAACATTGTTACTGGAGAGTGTCCTGGGCATCTCCTTTCCACAGAATTATAAGCCACTGATTTTAGTCCATTCTGAAAGTGTGTGAGATGAACTTCTGCTTCTGTATTCTGATTGGCACTCTGGCTCTCTTCCTGAGATCAGAAAATTTCTTTAAGAATGGTGAAATACTGTTCAGTTCTTATGAGTTCTAATCTCTCTTTCAATTGCATCTTATTTCAGTTCATGAAGATCATCTCAAATTATGACTGTGCCCTGCACTCTTTTCCTCTGATTTCTATGTTTCCCATCCTCTACTGAATTGATTGGAATTTTGAATCAAGTAAGTACATTTGAATCAAATGTGATCTCATTATGACCCTTCAAATGGTATCATTTAGGGCACTGGCATTTTTGTTTATAATTTAGTTCCTCTAAGCCTGGTATCCAATTATATATATTTTTAATATAGTATTCCTATAAGCTCTTGCTCTCACGTCTTCATTACAACTTACAAAATATTTTTTGTCTTATAAAAAGATAAATATATATTTTAACTTCACAGGTCATTGTTTGTGTGGCATAATTTTTCCTTAAAAGCTTCTTATAAGATAATAACAAAAATGACTCATATTTCCTAAAGCCAAAGTATTTAAATATGTCATAGAGTAATGGTAGGGTAGAACTCAAACTAGTTACGATTTCTTTGAAAATAGTGGAATGAACCTGTTAGTCAGTCATTTTAACCTCAATGACTTAAAAATGGCTTTAGGAATAATATGAAATAAAATAGCCAAAACTAACATACATATATATGTATGATATAAACAAAACAATAAAGTCAAAATCTTTTTTGGGTCAGAGTGGGAGACAAGGAGTTTATAACACAAAATATCCCCAAGAATTATCAGAAAGGATGTGAGAACTCGGTCCAAGTCCTTTTTGCATTTGCTTGGAACTTTAAAATGTAACTTGAATCCCTCTGCAAAATCCTGGCTTTTGTGTTGGAAGGCCAGCTTAGTGGAGATACTTTGTATTGCACGTGGAAGCTCCAGAGCAGGTACGGATTTGGTTACCACTGTCAGAAACGGCTTAAGATCTGCAGAATGTGGATGTTTGAGCCACCTTCTTTTTCAAGTCATCATGAACGATTTCACGGTGTAAAAAGAGATAACCAGTGAAAGAGAAATATTTACCACAGACAAGTCATAAACCAAACTATGATCCATGGGTTGCTATAAATTTGGGTCTGTAAAATTTAATGTCTGTGAAAAAATAATTGCATCTTCAAAATGTTTAGGAAACAGTCTGTATCATACACCACTAGAAAGGGTCTCAGCCCACGTTAACGTACTGAAGTCCTTCGGTAGGAAAATCTTGCACTTAATGTATCTTATCTTTTACCTCAAATAATCAGCCAGAAACATCCACCTCCACTTGCCTGAGTTTGCAATTTGCTTATTCAGGAAAAAAACATAAAGTGAATGACTAATCATGGGAAAGTAGAGATGTCTTTTGGGGTCATGACCTCCTCTATTGAGTATAGTTTCCTACTTATTATGCAATGCAAATGAAAAATGTAATAGCTGTGATTTTATATGAAATGTGATTCTGAATATGCATGCAGTCAAATAATCACATTAACTCTCTGCAAGTGATCTGTACAAAAGAGTGTTTTTCCATTATTCCAGGATTTGCTCTCCTTAAAGAGCTTCAGATAAAGATAAATTTCTTTATATTATGGACTTCTGAAAATATATTTAGAATTAACAATTACCCTGCTGATAAATATTATGGTATATTTCTTGGAGCATCTTATTCTTGCTGATAAATTATGAAAAACAACTATTAAGTTAATGAAAACAACTTTTAAGTTGTTAATGAAATGTGGATTAATTCAAATTTTCATGATCAATTTTATAAACTTTTTGAAATTTTTCATGATATATAGTTGCATATTTTGTAAGCACACAGATACATACATTTTTAAAAGTGTACCCTCAAAACTACTTTCAAAGGCTGAATATCAAATTATAAGTCAGTTTATATACATTTGAGTTATTAAGGCTTATTTACTTTTTAAGCTCAAACATACTAGAATTTTCTCAGCACACTGCCAGTAGGATAAAGATACCTAATTTTAGATTTTGTTATAAATATGAAAACCATTATCATTCATATAGGACCATAATTGGTTACAGAAACTAGAAGAAAAAATATATACTAAAATCCATGGTATAGCAAAATATTTTAAGATGGATTTTCCTTTACTCAGCAGATAAATCTTTTTCTTCTGGAAAGTCTCTCCCTCTGACAAAAACTTAAAAGTTTCAAAAATAAAAACTCCTGTGAAGTCTTGTTGTCACCTCCTTGACTCAGACCTATTTAAAGCCTAATTATGATGCACATTTATAACAAAGCAGGTGACATAATCTAACAAACACCTACTGGTCTACCAACTGATTTTTGTGTTGATGAAGGGAAACTAGTGAGACACTCACGAAAGAGAAGAGCAAAACCAAAAATGCATGAATGGTAACATTTTCCAGTACAGCTCTCATTTCCCAACAAGAGACTGCAACAGTATAATTACTTTCTGTATGAATGGTATCCTTTGGAGTTCTGTGACTGATATCTTTCACAGTATTTCTTTAATAAAGATATTTTGGTGTTATTTGAGTGAACTATGTTGCTGTGCTTACCTATTCTTTTTTTTTTTTTTAATACTTTAAGTTATGGGGTACATGTGCATAACGTGCAGGTTTGCTACATATGTATACTTGTGCCATGTTGGTGTGCTGCACCCATCAACTCATCAGCACCCATCAACTCATCATTTACATCAGGTATAACTCCCAGTGCAATCCCTCCCCCCTCTCCTCTCCCCATAATAGGCCCTGGTGTGTGATGTTCCCCTTCCCCAGTCCAAGTGATCTCATTGTTCAGTTCCCACCTATGAGTGAGAACATGTGGTGTTTGGTTTTCTGTTCTTGCAATAGTTTGCTGAGAATGATGGTTTCCAGCTGCATCCATGTTCCTACAAAGGACACAAACTCATCCTTTTTTATGGCTGCATAGTATTCCATGGTGTTTATGTGCCACATTTTCTTAATCCAGTCTGTCACTGATGGACATTTGGGTTGATTCCAAGTCTTTGCTATTGTGAATAGTGCCACAATGAACATACGTGTGCATGTGTCTTTATAGCAGCATGATTTATAATCCTTTGGGTATATACCCAGTAATGGGATGGCTGGGTCATATGGTACTTCTAGTTCTAGATCCTTGAGGAATCGCCATACTGTTTTCCATAATGGTTGAACTAGTTTGCAATCCCACCAACAGTGTAAAACTATTCCTATTTCTATTCAAGAAATATTTAAGCAGCTAATATAGTCTAGCTGTCATAGGTGCCGGAGATTCAGTTTTGAATGAAACAAACATTTCTTTGGTTTGGAGTTTATATTTCAGTGGGTGACACAAACAATAAACAAATAAACTACTAATACATTGCAGTTGAATGTGTGGAAAGCCTTTGCAGTGTTTTGAGCAGATAAATAATGTTCATGATTTATACCTTAAATATTTGGCCACTGTATGAAGAATTGCCTGGGTCAGGGCAGGAGAAGAATGGAAGAGGAAAACATGTAGAGGAGACAAATAGCCAATTGAGAAATGAGGGTCTTGGAGTTTGTAGTAAAGTAGGAAGAAAATGGTCAGATTTGGGATGTAGTTTGAAGATAAAGTTTCTAGAACGCTTAATATGGAATGATACATTAAATGCAGGTTGTGAAAGAATTGAATGTAGCATGTGATGACTTCTGATTTGTTCCCACACTTTATGTATCAGATGAACATTGTTTATAAAGTACTAGCTACCTTTATTCTTCAGTAAAGAAGCATCTCTTCAAAACCCCTATCTAGCCTTTAGCGAGTTGACGTCATCGGCATAAACCAGGTGTTCTTAATCTATGACATTTTTGACACTTCCAATTCTTTTTTAATGTCTGCATTTTCGTGAGAGCTCAAGAAGTGGGGAATAGAAGAAATTTTGTTCCAATATTTTGAAGAAAGGATGATAGAATGAGTAATCAAGCAAAATAACTATCCTAATTCTTTTAAAATTTAAGAGGCATAGTAGGTTCGTTGTGGAGGAAATATCAAATTGAAACAAATTTCTATTTTTACATAAGGAATCTAAAACAATGAATAGAAAGCATATTATTACTAGTACTTTTATTCCATTCACTGAATTACTGATGTAAAACTCCTAATTATGATTTTACTAAGTATAGAACATTTAATATTATAAAAAGTCACAAAGTATTCAAATTTATGCATACAACATTCTTTATACTTGTGTAAATGACGTATAGTAGCTCTTTTAAATATGCTCTTTAGGAATCCCTTGACCAAAAGATATTTTATAAACTACAAGGATGTTTTATTAACTGATTCTTCAGTTTGACATTGCAAATATCTCTTATCTAGGGCCAGCAGTGAGATAAAATCTCTTAAAAAAAGTCTTACATCCCACATTATTTTACATTAATCACTAGAATTACCTTTAGAAATTTTTGAGTGATCTTTATTTTTCCTAATTGTTGCATATATCAAGCAAGACTGATATATTTCTACAGTATCTTTGTTAATAATTAACATATCTCACATTTACATAATACACTTTTTGGGGCAATTTCTGTGGTAACATTTCATGGCTAATAGGAAGTAATTTGCTTTTCTTTATTAAGTGCATTAAAACTTTATGCCCCAGACATCATTGACGGTAAACATTTGATTATGCTCAAATTTAATGCACTGATGCATTTCGCTGTGCCATATTAGGTTTATTTATGTGCTGTGTTCTGCATTGTTAGCTGCTAATGAGACTTCAACTCTTATTGCTCTAAGGCCTGAACACTAACCTCATTTTAATGAGTTCATTATTTGCTGTCTTCTGAAAGGAAGACAACAAATTTTCCTTTTAATTAAAGGTCAAAACACCTCTGGCGAAGTAAAGAGAAGAGGTTATCAAACCCTAGGAGAAGATAAGAGATAGCTCTTTCAGATTTCTAAGCTAAGCAGAGTGAGTATAGACTGGTGTAGGCCCTGGTTTCTCAAGACTATAGACAGTC
This sequence comes from Piliocolobus tephrosceles, assembly GCF_002776525.5. NCBI lineage: Eukaryota > Metazoa > Chordata > Mammalia > Primates > Cercopithecidae > Piliocolobus > Piliocolobus tephrosceles. The sequence goes on from NC_045436.1 coordinate 94,895,197, forward strand.
GATCAATCTCTTGAGACCATGGTGCGTCTAAATTTAAGATAAATGAGAACAATACAACATGATGGCTAATGTGCCTAAGACTTTGTAAAAAATGAAAGTCAGCCAAAGTAATTAAAGAGGCTTTACTCCTAACCAAAAGGGCTGTGTGGATCAATACCACTGCAGGAGCAAGGCTTCTCTTTTGCACGATGAATGACTTATGGGCTGAAGAGAAAAAATGCCACATTAACTGAGCCAAGAAAAACTATTCTCAAATATTTTACCACTGAAAGTAAAGTAAAGGCAAATAAATATTTTGAAGAGCTATTTTTTAATAACATAAAGGCTATGTGAACACAGCATGAGCTATAGGAATACATACTGTATACTCAGAAAAAACTGGCTGCTAAAATGTGACATTCCTGGGAATGTCAGTTGTTATTCACATTTGCAGGTAATGCATACCTCTAGCCACAAAAGAAAAGCAAAATCTCAATAATATCAAAACAGATAATATGAACAACTTATTACTTATATAAAATTTAATACAAATGAAATTAAGAGACTTGAGCACAAAATTAAATGGAATATGTATACTTAACAAATAATGTGCTTAGATTAAAAACCAAAAATTTTCATGGTGCTCTCATGACATACACATTCTACATGTGGATTATTTGAATCTTGTACTACATTGCTTTTTAATTAAAAGTTAAACTAATTCTAATAATATATTTTTATTTGTACATATGCCTTCAATAACTTTAGATTAATGTGTGAGATCTGGCATATGCCTTTTTATGTTTCTAGTATTGTTTCTGGTTTAAAGTATATAATCAGTATATCTTTTTCTTCAATGAATTGTTTATTACAGAAAAATCTCAAAAATAGTACAGTTCCCATATACACAATACTTATTGCATTATATGTTAGTATGGTACAGTTGTCACAATTAATGAACCAATATTGATACAGTATTTTTAATTGAGTCCATACTTCATTTTTTTTTCAGTTTTTCCCTAATTTCCTTTTTCTGTTCCAAGATCCCATCAGATTAACACATTACATTTATTCATAGTTTTTACGTCTCCTTAAGCTACTCTTGCCTGCAACATTTAAAGGTATCTTATGTTTTTTAGAGATGTTTTAGGTTTACAGAAAAATTAAGCAGAAATTACAGAGTTTTATGTCCCTTGTCTTCTCATTCCCGCCCCGCCACCCAGATTCCTCTACTGTTGACAGTTTCCATTATTGTGATGCATTTATTACAATGTATGAATGAATGCTAACACATTACTCTTAGCTGAAGTTCAGAATTTACATGAGGATTCACTGGGTTGTACAGGTGACCCTTCACAGAACAGGTTTGAACTATGTGGGTCTGCTTATAGGAAGGTTTTTTTTTTTTTTTTTTCCCCCTCAATAAATAAAGTTGGCCTTTTGTTTCCATGGGTTCCACATCTGCCACAAAACTCAGATAGAAAGCACAGTATTTACAGGATGCCAAACCTGTGGATACTATGCATAATCTCCATTAAGCCTTTTACAATTTTCAAAAGGTCATTGTATGGTATTTCATTTAACTTTTATGATAATTTTATGCACTTTTATTTCACAGATAAGGTTAACAATTAATTTAGAAAAGGGTGTTGCTTAACCAGTCTCTAAACTCTAAATCTCTGATTCCAAATCTGTTCTTTACATTTCCTATGAAAACTCTAGCTCCTGGGTAAGGGTGGCGTCAACTACTCACTGATGGTCAGCTGAATTGTAAACATTTTATTTGATATTTGTATATTTTACTTAAAAAATAACCACTTCAGTTCCAGAATTCAATGTTCCAAAAGAAAGAATTAAAATTCACAGAAATGAAATAGTATTTAAATAATTATATATCTTTCTAACTTAGTTTCATGGTATACTATAGATAGTAAGTGCTTAGAATTTCAAATAAAGAGATGACACTCATGTTGCAAAGGCTCCATATTTTATTTGTAATTTTAGCTGAGGCATTAAAAATATTTTTGCTTATTATTCATATTTAGATGGTAGGATCCTAGAAATTTTGGGAATATAGAAATGACATCTTGTGCACTACTAAAGTGGACCTAATTTTAAAAGTTTAGGATTCATCCATTTGGACAATATCCGAATTGGCATTAGTTGTGTATTTCTTCATGTATCTGTAAGAATTGGAGTAGGCAAAAAACTTACTTGAGTGTTCTTTCACCTTGTAGCCTTAAAATTATTGTTTCTGTTTTAAGTAATACTAGTTATGGAGGTAGTGCTGGGTACCAAGTGGAGAAATCGGAAATAGAAAGTAACTCACTCAGAATTAATTGCAGTTTAGTATCACACTTCCCAACTGGACATATATTCTGTTACCTTTACACCTATTTTTGTTGTAGAATATATGTTTTCCTTAAATCTGCTTTTGACAGGGAAATAAGTGTAAAATACTTAAAAAAATTTTTTAGCCTCTGTTTTAAAAACCAAGTGATGAAGGCAACTGCTCATCTAGGTGTTGTGTGAATCATGGAAACCTGTGCATTCATAAAGTCTATCTTCCACTAAGCAATTGTCTAAAAAAGTTCCATCCTTGTCCATAAATTTAACTCCTTTAAGACATTGCTTTTCTAATTTTTGGTTGTACCACTGCCTTTGGATAACAGTGTCTGAGCCGTTGGGGTTAGATATTCAGATGATACAACAAGAATAAGACTGTAATATGAAGAATACTTTGAGCTTGTAAAAAATTTTGTCCCCTTGGGTTTAAAAAATGTTAGTGGCTTTCATTTTTCCTGTTAATTAATCAACAAACCATCACTATTTATGATTAACCAGAAAATGACAGGCTGAATGGAGGAAATCATAAAATCTCCACAGATTTCCTAAGCAGCAGAAGAAAAATTCTTGAATAAATTATCTGCTTTTTTTGGAATAGGTCACTTCAAGAAGCCTGAAATTTTATCTGATTTATAAATATTATAGACCATTGAACTTGGATGAGAAGTATAAATTTAGACACTAAAATGTGTGTTGAACTGGCTAATTCTCACAACCTTTCCTCTAGAATCCCAAAGAAGCATTTAAGTTATTATTCTTTCTCACTCTTACTAATTTCACCTAAGCTAGGTAGAAAGCTATGCAGTTATAAACTGTCCATTTAATGATATAACAGGATGAAACCAGAACTGTCTTACTACTGTGAAGGGAAATGTGAATATAGAATCATTAATGTGATTCTTACATTAATGTGAATGTAAGTGACACATTCGCAATGACAGGCTGATAATATTCTAATTTGAATTAAGAGATTAGCTAGATTCATAATCATGTATACAATTGCTTCATTTTCAGTTGCTACCTCTATTTTCTATTTTCACTTAGAAGTAACAAACAGCAAAAGTATTTTGACATCTCTTTTATAGAAATAACTATTATCATTACAATGCTGACATCCTGGCATTGAAATGCAATGTTAATTTTAATAAGCATTTCACTTAGACATACATGTACCGTCATTTTGGGTTGCCTAATGTACTCCATTCAGATCACAAAATATGATTATTTGACGTTAAACAATCCTGACACTTCTGTGGGAATTTTATTTGAATTCTCCAAAATGATCTTCCCAATTATTAATTTTTATTGGCATGCTTCTGTTATTATTTTGTTTTTATTTCCTATAGGGTGCATTTAATTGTTACAAATTTTTTTTTTTTAATCTCTCTGTAGCTACCTGTGCAAAAAAATTTTTTTTGATGTATTAAATGACAACTCAGTAAAGACTTAAAGTAGAAACTTGGGTTGTCAACTGACTGGCTGAGTGAGTTTTCTGAACCTTAGTTTTCTTACTGTTAAGATATGGAGAAAACTACCTACCTTAAAGAATGTGGAATATAAATGAAATGACTCATATGCAATATGCATATAGCATTTTTATTCATGAAGAAAATAAAAACTAGAATGATTGTAATATCGTTGACATTTCCATAGGAAACTTGTCTTAGAGATCATAATCCAGGTTCTCTGATTACCCAGTTTATATGGTTTGGCTTTTTGTCCCCACCCAAATCTCACCTTGAATTGTAATCCCCATAATCTCCACACGTCAAGGGCAGGACCTTAAGTAGAGGTAATAGATCATGGGTGCAGTTTCCCCCATGCTGTTCTTGTGACAGTGAGTGAGTTCTTAGATATGATGGTTTTATAAGTGCCTGGTATTTCGCCCACTTCCACTCATTCTCTTTCCTGCTGCCCCTGTGAAGACGTGCCTTCCACCATGATTGTAAGTTTCCTGAGGCTTTCCTAGCCATGCAGAACTGTGAGTCAATTAAACCTCTTTTCTTTATAAATAACCCAGACTTGAATATTTCATCATAGCAACATGAGAGAGAAGTAATACAGCAGTTTTCTGTCATGTCATGTTGTTATGATTCATAACTAATTCCCAATTTTGTGTATGAGAAGACTTTTTCAAGACAAGAACACCTTTAAGTAATAGAAACATCCAAGAGGTGTTTTATGGGCTGAACTTAGCTCTCCTCTCTGTTTCCTAGATTCCAGCTTTTGCATCAAGCCAAGTCCCCTTCCTTGTACTTGTCAGAGAATGGTCAACAAAAATCAAATAAGCACATCTCATTTTCTTTACAACAAATTCCTTAGGTTATTTAAAGAAGACTGATACTAAAAATTAAAATTTCATTCAGTATGTGTTCCTCCACAAGTTTAAATTGAGAACTCAAACTACTTGCCAATGTACTTCTTTTCATGCAGGCTAAATTAGAAAATGATTCTGGATGATTTCTTTTCCATGTGTTCATAAGTGGCCTCATAGAGCAAAACAAAAATTAAAAAGTCGTGTTTAGAAGAAATATCTACTGGTGTATAAGAATGCTTGTGATTTTTGCACATTAATTTTGTATCCTGAGACTTTGCTGAAGTTGCTTATCAGCTTAAGAAGATTTTGGGCTGAGACGATGGGGTTTTCTAAATATACAATCATGTCATCTGCAAACAGGGACAATTTGACTTCTTCTTTTCCTAACTGAATACCCTTGATTTCTTTCTCTTGCCTGATTGCCCTAGCCAGAACTTCCAACACTATGTTGAATAGGAGTGGTGAGAGAGGGCATCCCTGTCTTGTGCCAGTTTTCAAAGGGAATTTTTCCAGTTTTTGCCCATTCAGTATGATATTAGCTGTGGGTTTGTCATAAATAGCTCTTATTATTTTGAGGTACGTTCCATCAATACCGAATTTGTTGAGCGTTTTTAGCATGAAGGGCTGTTGAATTTTGTCAAAAGCCTTTTCTGCATCTATTGAGATAATCATGTGGTTCTTGTCTTTGGTTCTGTTGATATGCTGGATTACGTTGATTGATTTGCGAATGTTGAACCAGCCTTGCATCCCAGGGATGAAGCCCACTTGATCATGGTGGATAAGCTTTTTGATGTGCTGCTGAATCCGGTTTGCCAGTATTTTATTGAGGATTTTTGCATCGATGTTCATCAGGGAGATTGGTCTAAAATTCTCTTTTTTTGTTGTGTCTCTGCCAGGCTTTGGTATCAGGATGATGTTGGCCTCATAAAATGAGTTAGGGAGGATTCCCTCTTTTTCTATTGATTGGAATAGTTTCAGAAGGAATGGTACCAGCTCCTCCTTGTACCTCTGGTAGAATTCAGCTGTGAATCCATCTGGTCCTGGGCTTTTTTTGGTGGGTAGGCTATTAATTGTTGCCTCAATTTCAGAGCCTGCTATTGGTCTATTCAGGGATTCAACTTCTTCCTGGTTTAGTCTTGGAAGAGTGTACGTGTCCAGAAATTATCCATTTCTTCTAGATTTTCTAGTTGATTTGCGTAGAGGTGTTTATAGTATTCTCTGATGGTAGTTTGTATTTCTGTGGGGTCGGTGGTGATATCCCCTTTATCATTTTTAATTGCGTCTATTTGATTCCTCTCTCTTTTCTTCTTTATTAGCCTTGCTAGCGGTCTGTCAATTTTGTTGATCTTTTCAAAAAACCAACTCCTGGATTCATTGATTTTTTGGAGGGTTTTTTGTGTCTCTATCTCCTTCAGTTCTGCTCTGATCTTAGTTATTTCTTGCCTTCTGCTAGCTTTTGAATGTGTTTGCTCTTGCCTCTCTAGTTCGTTTAATTGTGATGTTAGAGTGTCAATTTTAGATCTTTCCAGCCAGACAAGCAGAGAGCCAAATCAGGAATGAACTTCCATTCACAATTGCTTCAAAGAGAATAAAATACCTCGGAATCCAACTTACAAGGGATGTAAAGGACCTTTTCAAGGAGAACTACAAACCACTGCTCAGTGAAATCAAAGAGGACACAAACAAATGGAAGAACATACCATGCTCATGGATAGGAAGAATCAATATCGTGAAAATGGCCATAATGCCCAAGGTTATTTATAGATTCAATGCCATCCCCATCAAGCTCCCAATGAGTTTCTTCACCGAATTGGAAAAAACTGCTTTAAAGTTCATATGGAACCAAAAAAGAGCCCGCATTGCCAAGACAATCCTAAGTCAAAAGGACAAAGCTGGAGGCGTCACGCTACCTGACTTCAAACTATACTACAAGGCTACAGTAACCAAAACAGCATGGTACTGGTACCAAAACAGAGATATAGACCAGTGGAACAGAACGGAGTCCTCAGAAATAATGCCACACATCTACAACCATCTGATCTTTGACAAACCTGACAAAAACAAGAAATGGGGAAAGGATTCCCTATTTAATAAATGGTGCTGGGAAAATTGGCTAGCCATAAGTAGAAAGCTGAAACTGGATCCTTTCCTTACTCCTTATACGAAAATTAATTCAAGATGGATTAGAGACTTAAATGTTAGACCTAATACCATAAAAACCCTAGAAGAAAACCTAGGTAGTACCATTCAGGACATAGGCATGGGCAAGGACTTCATGTCTAAAACACCAAAAGCAACGGCAGCAAAAGCCAAAATTGACAAATGGGATCTAATTAAACTAAAGAGCTTCTGCACAGCAAAAGAAACTACCATCAGAGTGAACAGGCAACCTATAGAATGGGAGAAAATTTTTGCAATCTACTCATCTGACAAAGGGCTAATTTCCAGAATCTACAAAGAACTCAAACAAATATACAAGAAAAAAACAAACAATCCCATCCAAAAGTGGGCAAAGGATATGAACAGACATTTCTCAAAAGAAGACATTCATACAGCCAACAGACACATGAAAAAATGCTTATCATCACTGGCCATCAGAGAAATGCAAATCAAAACCACAATGAGATACCATCTCACACCAGTTAGAATGGCAATCATTAAAAAATCAGGAAACAACAGGTGTTGGAGAGGATGTGGAGAAATAGGAACACTTTTACACTGTTGGTGGGATTGTAAACTAGTTCAACCATTATGGAAAACAGTATGGCAATTCCTCAAAGATCTAGAACTAGATGTACCATATGACCCAGCCATCCCACTACTGGGTATATACCCAAAGGATTATAAATTATTCTACTACAAAGACACATGCACACGTATGTTTATTGCGGCACTATTCACAATAGCAAAGACTTGGAATCAACCCAAATGTCCATCAGTGACAGACTGGATTAAGAAAATGTGGCACATATACACCATGGAATACTATGCAGCCATAAAAAACGATGAGTTTGCGTCCTTTGTAGGGACATGGATGCAGCTGGAAACCATCATTCTTAGCAAACTATCACAAGAAGAGAAAACCAAACACCGCATGTTCTCACTCATAGGTGGGAACTGAACAATGAGCTCACTTGGACTCGGGAAGGGGAACATCACACAATGGGGCCTATCATGGGGAGGGGGGAGGGGGGAGGGATTGCATTGGGGAGTTATACCTGATATAAATGATGAATTGATGGGTGCTGACGAGTTGATGGGTGCAGCACACCAACATGGCACATATATACATATGTAACAAACCTGCACGTTATGCACATGTACCCTAGAACTTAAAGTATAATAAAAAAAATAAAAATAAAAATAAAAAAAAAAGAAATATATACTTACTTTTACTCAAATGAGTTCATAATTATCAATGGTGCTGCAGGGTATTGTATTGTACAGGTACTTCTGGTACCTATGAGGCAGCTACCTGACCTAGCAATGTTGTATTTAGTTGCTTAAATGTTTGTGCCATGGACAAAGTCATTTAGATATTTTTCACTTCCTTGCATTTTCCCCTTATCCAGGCTAATGATGTGACTTATTTGCCTATAAGATTCATTTTCTAACTTCTGAGTTTTTGCTTATGTGGGGTATTTTTCACTTCTCTCAAATCTCTGTTACAAAACTAGTATCCCCACTAACTAGTCCTTTTATAAATCCAAATCTTCCACAATGTGTTCCCAGATTATTTAAGAGGAGAAAATTTATTTTTTCATATTATTTTCTTTCCACTTCTCGTAGCAAGTTTATATCAAGCAGATAAAATGAGAAAAAAACAAATAGACTTATGTTCTCCAAGTTGCTAAAGGAAAAATATATCTGTCAGATAGGTGATAATATTATCAAAAATTCACAAACCCAGCTCTGAGGAGTGTGAAACTTATCACTGTTTTAATTGTTTGGTGATGAATTTTTTTTTCAGTATGGCAGAACATAACCTACCACATTGATGTCTAAGTAATAAGAATATTGAATCATAAATATTACACCCATGTAAGGCTATGTAAATTAATTCAGTCTTGCATTGTTTTTGTGAAACTTTTCCTAACTTCGTACAAGATAGCAAAGCCTTAGAGAGAAAGAACTGAGTTTTATTTATCTTCATGTTTCTCACATAAACAAACATGCACAATGCCTTATCTATAGTACAGATGCAGAAGGTAATGCATTGAAGTGAATACTCCATTAGCTTGCTCTATACAGTCAGAGAGAAATATGACTCATTATAAAAGAATTATGTTAGCGATGTTCTTTTCCGCCCACTCCAACCATCAAAATCCTGATTCTAATAGACAAGTAATTCCCCCTGGTTCTAGGGGTTTTAAACTTGCATCTTTTTGAAGAGGATTAAAGGATTTGTTGGAAATGACAGGCTATGCTGAAAATTGTATGTAGTCTATGATACATTGGTATATATATAATATGTTGTGTTGTCATATCTAGGTTTCCTGCACTGATGATAACTTTTAAGTAGTATGGCTAATGGAATCAGTTTGTTTTGTACTTGATTCCCATACTTAGAGGACCTAAGGATTAATCACTTCCAGCAGTGGTTCTTATCCCTTGCCTGCTTTCCTGCCATGCCCTCTAGTTTGAGAATTCTTGCAGCTGTCCACAAAACTTGGTGTTTGTTTTGCTAAATGCAAAAATGGATGCTTCACACTGTAACTTTCTCTTTGTCTATCCCCATAGTGAGCATCCTGTATCTACAGCCTCTTCTGGAGATTAGCTTTCTCTTGCATGCTGTGTGCTATGATAGAGGTTTTCTAAAACCTGTTTTAATGGAAAGAATCACTTCCAGCTTAGAATCCAAGTTGAGAATGAATTCCCCAAAGTGCAGAGATGGGGAGGTCATGGCTCATACTGTGCAACCCCATTAACTATTCCCTGGGTAACAGATACTCTGGAGTAGCACAAACCTCACCCCTTTGATGAAGGCCTTAGGAAAACATTGTTTTTAAAAGAAAATAGATTCTGGGCAAGAATGAAAAGCAGTCTCACACCATAAGTGCTAGAATTCAGGCTTTTAAGCCTCATTGCTTTCAGATACATCATCAAAGTGACATTCCTGATACAGGAACTTTTGTGGTCTGACTATAGTTTTGTAATTAGAGAGTTTCATTTTTAAACATGCCCCTAAACTTTATCAATAGAGCATTTTGTGGTCTTGCCTCTATTTCCCTGAGAAACTTCTCTATGGCTAGTTGTATTTTCCTTTTCACAAAGGACTCTTGCTGGTAAATAAATTCCCTATAGGCCTTGGGTTTGAATTTGGCTTGCCCTTTTCGGAGAAGTTACCTCATCCACCAAGCCTCATGATTAGGCGTGACTTGTGATTTCCCCCTATTGTGTGGCCTAAACTTTGGGTCAAGTTGACAATGTGTCTTATTTACCTCATATCATAATCACACAAGATTGAGAAAGTAAACTTCATGAAGATAGGATCGGGGTCTATTTTGTTTGCTGTTATTTCACAAATACTGAGCACAGTTTCTGGTGTGAATTAAGTACATGATGCATATTTGTTAATGAATGGGTGGATTCATATATCTATTTTTGATTTATTTGCTTCATTGAGATATTTAATTAGCTGTGCATTTTTGTGAATGCCTACAGGTTTGACTTCCATAGGTATTAACAGGTAATAAAAATTATCCTCTATTGAGCATTTATTATGCACTATTGTAAGCATTATATACATGTTAACTAATTCAATCTGTACCATTTGGGTGCAGGTTAGTATTACTTTATTTCACAGATTATGAGATTGAAGTACAGAGAGGTTTAAGTATATTGCCCAAAGTAAAACAGCTGGTATGAAGCACTGTGGATTTAACCCTAAGTAGTCTTGCTTCTGAGTTGTTGTAGGAGCTCTAGATTTGTATCCTGGTCTGCTGTGTACTAGTAGTGTGACCACTTAGATTCTGCTTCACCTCTCAATTCCATTGTCTGTAGAATGAAACTAATACTCATACCTACTTCTCCCCTGTGAGAAATAATTGAGATGCTACATAGTAAGTTCTTAGGATTGATGCTTCTTGTACAGAAAGGGCTCCATAAAAGCAAGTGATTAATATTATCATGATAAATTTAAAGTTTATCATAATTCTTATCTGGATATTCATTCATTAACAAAACTCTTACTGGACACCTGGCTTTTCCAACTAAAGAAGATTTGAAGTACAATAACTGTAAACAAATAATAGCATTACCAAAAGTCTTAGCTTATTCATGGAATGGTAAAACATTCTGAGTAGCATTCCTTCCTTCTATTTTCTTGCTAAGAATTTTGAACTTACTTTCTAGGCAATAGGTAATCATGGAGATTTTCCAGAAAAAGTATCCTAAAATATGGAAGTCAGGAGGAAAGGAATTATTGTCATAAGGGCTGTTAGAAGGTATGTAATACCTCACAATCCTGATGAGGTATTTAGTAAACTTGTAATTGATGTATCTGGAAGGCCCTTGGGGAGGTGATCAATGAAGGATCTATACTTATCAATAAATCCTCTTTTTTCCAATCTTATGTGTCAATGTTATTATCTTTCAAGAATATCTTTCAAATCTGTAATTTAAGTATATACTTCTGATTCTTTTATCAAAAGTCAAGAACACCTGTTATTCCATGTTATAATCTAATGCCATAGAATACACAAGTATGTGTTTTGAAAAGTTAACTTTCATAATTGTTTAAAAGCTATATTTTGTCAACCCAATTCACTTCTAAAATGTGATGGCAACTAGATCATCTGACATTAAGAGGAACTGATTTGACTTTTATGCCAGTTCCAAAGAATGATAAAATGAGGGTAAAGTTAAATGACATAAATTATGTGAGAAAGTAAAGTAACTTCATTTATCATTTTAGCTGATTTTTCAGGAATTTAACCTTTCCATTTTTTATTTTTTGCCTCATGAGAATATCTACATCTTAGAATTCTGCTAAGAAATCAAATATCTCTTTGAATAAACTAATGATGATAAATCACAAAGCTATAACAAATTTTAAGATTTCTTCAGACCCTTTGAATGTATGCAGTGAGGACTATTTAGACATGGACCCAAAAGAATTGTCAGTAATTTAAAAATAAAGCAAAATAAAACAAAACAAACCTAAAATGGCATGAAGCAAATACTTATTATCAGTCTTTATTAACAATGAAGTAGTAGTCTATAATCCTTGGTATGAAACTAATTACTATGCAAAATTTCTTACCCTTCTTCAATAATTTTCTGCACTCAACTGTTGAAAACCTTTCTGTCCTTCCAGAATTACCTCTCTCCTGACATCTTCATCCAAATCTTTCCATTATGATCTCTGATTGTCCTAGTCCATTTGGGCTGCTTGACCATAGACTGAGGAGCTGATCAACAACAGAAATTTATTTCTTATAGTTCTGGAGGTTGACAAGTCCGAAGTCAAGACAATGGCATATTTGATGTCTAGTGAAAGCACTCTTTCTAGTTCATAGATGGCATCTTCTATCTGTGACCTCACATGGTGGAAAGGATGCATGAGCTCCCCTGGGCATCTTTATAAATGCACCAATCCCATTCACGAAGGCTTCATCCTCATGACCTACTCATCATCTCCCCCAAAGACCTCACCTTCTAATATCATCACCTTAGGGGTGAGAGTTTTAACATGTGAATTTTAGTGACACAAACTTTCAGACCATAGCATTGATTTACTTGTTAGAGTGATCATTTTTGCTTTTCCTGCTAATCACTCATTTTCCTTTTTACTGGTAATAGCATCTTGGTTTTCTGGCATTGCATGAGGTCTCAGTGGGATGATTCTGGTTTGCCCTGCCTTGTCCAAGGGGTCAGCATACACTCAAACTAGGCTAGCCAGACTCTTTCTCAGGAATGTAATTATTCAGAAGAGTGGCCTAAAGACAGAATGTTAGAGTTGGTCAGCCCACCAGACTAATGCTGTGGAGAGCACAGCCATTATTTTCCCCACCTAGACTATCAGAGCTTGTCCTGCCCCCTATTCTGTGATTTGTGTTTTTTTCCTGCTTTTTATACGAATATATAAGCTGTCTTATGGCTTCCAATAAGCTGATTTGACTTAAAATACCAGAAGAGAATTCTGTTTGATTACCAGAGTAGATTTATGTTTGATTACCAAAGAACGGTGACTCCCTATATTAGGTAATTTTTACTATATAATAATTATACACTCCAGTCTAATGTAATATACTACATATATTATAATGTAATATAGAATCCTTCAGAAATAGAACCAAGTATTACATTTTATTTTTACAGCATCCCTCAATATAGCACTCTGCTGTATTTTTTGCTTAATAAATAATTGCATAAATGGTGCCTTGTTTTCAAAAATAACTTGCAGCTTTCAATTTACTTCATGAAATGAACTTGATTTGTTTTCATATTCACTGTGTGCATTTTCCCAAGGCAGGTATTATAATCATGCCTAAAGGCAGCATGGTAAATATGTAAGAGCCCAGGCAGAGTGAGGTATGAACCCTACTCCATTGCTTATAAGCTCTGTCTGCTGGGGAATCGTATTCAATGTCCCTATAGTTTATCTCCTTCTCTATCAAATAATAAATTAAAAAGTTATTTCTTAAAGTTGTGATGCTAGTATATAAAGATGTAAAAGGACTAATATAAAATGGGTACTATAATGGTTGAACTAACTTACACTGCCACCAGTAGTGTAAAGGGTTCTTATTTCTCCACAGCCTCACCAGCATCTGTGGTTTCCTGACTTTTTAATAATTGTTAATCTAACTTGTGTGAGATGGTATCTCACTGTGGTTTTATTTGCATTTCTCTAACGATCTGGGATGTTGAGCTTTTTTTGATAAGTTTGTTGGCCGTATCAATGTCTTCTTTTGAGAAGTGTCTGCTCATATCCTTTGCCCACTTTTTGACGGGGTTGTTTGTTTCCTGTAAATTTGTTTAAGTTCCTTGTAGACTCTGGACATTAGCCCTTTGTCAGATGGGTAGATTACAAAAATTTTCTCCCATTCGATAGGCTGCCTGTTCACTATAATGATAGTTTCTTTTGCTGAGCAGAAGTCCTTTAGCTTAATTAGATCCCATTTGCCAATTTGGGCTTTTGTTGCAATTGCTTTTGGTGTTTAGTCATGAAATCTTTTCCCGTGCCTATGTCCTGAATGGTATTGCCTAGGTTTTCTTCTAGATTTTATGGTTTTAGGTTTTACATTTAAGTCTTTAAACCATTGTGGAAGACAGTGTACCACTCCTCAAGGATCTAGAAGCAGAAATATCATTTGACTCAGCAATCCCATTAGTAGGTATATACCCAAAGGATTATAAATCTTTCTTTTTTTTTGAGTTGGAGTCTCACTCTCTCACCCAGTCTGGAGTGCCATGGCACAGTCTCAGCTCACTGCAAGCTCCACCTCCCAGGTTCATACTATTCTCAAAACACATGCACATGTATGTTTATTGTAGCACTATTTACAATAGCAAAGACTTGGAACGAACCCAAGTGCCCATCACTGATAAACTGGATAAAGAAAATGTTGCACATTTGTGCCATGGAATACTATGCAGCCATAAAAAATAGTGAGTTTATGTTTTTTCAGGGACATGGATGAAGCTGGAAACCATCATTCTCAGCAAATTAACACAGGAACAGAAAACCAAACACCACATGTTCTCACTCATAAGCTGGAGCTGAACAATGAGAATACATGGACACAGGGAGGGGAATATCACACACTGGGGCCTGTTGAGGGCTTGGGGGACAAAGGGAGGGAGAGCATTAGGACAAATATCTAATGCATGCGGGGCTTAAAACCTAGACGACGGGTTGATGGGTGCAGCAAATCCCCATGGCACATGTATAGCTATGTAACAAACCTGCACATACTGCATATGTATCCCAGAACTTAAAGTTAAAAAGAAGAGGAATAAAAGAATTCTAGATGTTTAAAAGCAAACAAAATTTAAAATTGTCTTTGGCTACTACTGGCCATAGGAATTCATAGCTTACAGTGATAACAGTGATCTTATTATATATCTTGTTTCTCCAATAAATGCATGGAAACTGAAGTTGATGCATGATTACAAGGTCATTTCTCACCATGTTCTTAAACCTAGTGTTTATTATTCTCCAGATTTTATGTTGCCTTTACCTAATTGTATGACATATTCACCTTTGCCTGGAAATCTTGTTGAAGTCACTTTCACAATAATTTATTTTATTTTATTTTTTATTATACTTTAAGTTCATGTGCACAATATGCAGGTTTGTTACATATGTATACATGTGCCATGTTGGTGTGCTGCACCCATTAACTCATCATTTATGTTAGGTGTATCTCCTAATGCTATCCCTCCCTCCTCCCCACTCCCCACAATAGGCCCTGGTGTGTGATGTTCCCCTTCCTGTGTCCAAGTGTTCTCATTGTTCAATTCCCACCTATGAGTGAGAACATGCGGTGTTTGGTTTTCTCTTCTTGCAATAGTTTGCTGAGAATGATGGTTTCCAGCTGCATCCATGTCCCTACAAAGGACACAAACTCATCCTTTTTTATGGCTGCATAGTATTCCATGGTGTGTATGTGCCACATTTTCTTAACCCAGTCTGTCACTGAAGGACATTAAGAAAAAATTTAAAGACTGTATTCTTTTTTAAGAAAATGGATACTAGTACTTAGCGGTGGCTCATGCCTGTAATCCCAGCACTTTTGGAGTCTGAGGCAGACAAATCACTAGGTCAGGAGTTTGGGGCCAGCCTGGCCAACATAGTGAAACTCTATCTCTACTAAAAATACAAAAAAAATTAGTTGGGCATTGTGGCGGTCATCTGTAATCCCAGCTACTCAGGAGGCTGAGGCAGGAGAATCACTTGAACCTAGGAGGTGGAGGTTGTAGGGAGCTGAGATCACACCGTTGCGCTCCAGCCCAGTTGACAGTGTGAGACTCCGTCTCAAAAAAAGAAAAAAAAAAAAAAGTTAATTATAATTAATGTCATTTTAAAATAAAGAAACTGAGGCACACAGTGTTTAAATAGATGTTGCCCCTTCTAATAGTCAATAAGAGGCTGAGTGGGGAAGAGAACTTGGAGTCTGTGTACCTCTAGACCATTGGACATTCCATTCCAGCAAGACTCTGTTCCTTCCTTACTTATAGACATGTGGTCTCCTTTACTTCTAGAAATTAAACAAGTCTCCTGCTCTTTGCCTACCTCTATGGATTTAATCACCTAAACCTTTGTTTATTTTAATCAAATAGCTAAAAAAAAAAAAAAAAAAGATTAAAAATATAAACAGCTGAAAATAATTTGTACCAACTTAATTCCATAAGCAATTAAAATCAAAAAGCTAATTATAAGGTTTTTTATCCTGACCACACTTAATTATTAGCATTTATTTTGGCTTCAAAATTTGTATCATGATTTACCAAAACAATAAATATATGAGAATTTTCTGTGGAGATCTAGGAAAGGTACAGGCTTGCAAACAACATAATTCAGTTTTCATCCCTGTGAGAGGTAAAGTGAATTTGCAGACTGCTTTTGCAGCTGGCTTATGGTAATATTTTATTTCCCAAGTCTTAAGTTTTGGGTGCACTATGTACAACGAAGGCAATAGGAAGCTTTCTGAGCTGCGGCTGAGAAAAAGCATATCTATTTGTCATTCTGCAAGTAAAGCTGGCCCTGAGCATGAAGTTGGTATAAATATATCTTCATCTTGCTGCTCGTCACACCAACCAGCCCTTCTCAATCAACCCCCAATCACAGCACAATTTGAACATATAATAGAAAGTTATTCTACTATAACAGATATATTAGTTCAGTGAGTTGTATAAGACATGTATGGTGCTTCTTTAGTAGTTAATATTTCATCCTTTTCAGGGCTAATTGGGCAAAAGTTCCCAGGGTTTTTCTTAAATTTTTTATAGGAGAAAAAGTGGAAAATAGTTTAGCATTTTTCACCGTAAAATTAAGTTTGCTACAGCTTAATTTTCAGGCGAACAAACAAGAGTTTAGTTGAATTTACGGGATTGACTACTTTTCAACATTTCCATGATAGGAGAATTTTTCCTCTAATTTTAATAAGGACTGGATTCTTTAATTTTAAATTGCTTACATTGAATTTAATTATTAAAATTGAACTTCTTAAACATTTTAATTTATTATTAATTCTATAAATATGTGTGGGATACCTATTATGTGTTTGTCACTATACTACCAAAAGAAGAATAATTCATCACTCTTTCTATTCACTGTTTGCTAAATATTTTTGAGTGTTCACTGTTTTTTCCAGGCACCGGTGATACAATAGAGAACAATACACACAAATGGTCCTTCTTTCACGCTTACATTAAACAGAGGAGGCAGTCTGTAGAACTAATAAACACATCACATAATATCGTAGAGATTAAAATGTAAGATTGCTGGGCCTGCTGAGAGGGTGGTTTGCAGTTTAAATAGGGTGGTAACGGCAGGTGTTTCTAAGCTATTGGGATCTTTCCAGAGTTTTAAAGAGGAGGAGATAGTGAGCCATAGGTATATATAGCAGAAGGCGCAAGCAACACCAATATCTTGGGAAGAAAGCATGTCTGAGGTGGTAGAGGAAGAACTAGGAGGCCCACATGGTTGAGGAGAAGAGAGTGGGAAGTTGAACAGTGAGAGAGAAGTCCTTGTTTTTATTGAGTTCATAGTCCACTGGGAAAAGGCAAGAATACTGATCCTAAAAGTGCAGGGTTTATTACATTCAAACTAATCTTCGGTATGAACGGGGCTTCTGAATAAGACTGGGGGCATCCTAGAGGGGGTGACCAAGAGATAAGTGAGATCTCAAGGTTGAGTACAAGTTAGCTGGATGAGATGGTGGGGGCAATTCAGAAAAAAGAAAATAGAAATAGGTATATGGCCGAGGCGGGCAGATCATTTGAGGTCAGGAGTTCGAAACCAGACTGGCCAACATGGTGAAACCCCATCTCCACTAAAAATACAAAAATTAGCCACAAAATACAAAATACAGAAAATAGCAACAAAAATTGTGGTGGTATGTGTTTGTAATCTCAGCTAATCGGGAGGCTGAGGCAGAGAATTGCTTGAACCTGGGAGGCAGAGGTTGTTGCAGTGAGCCAAGATTGCATCGCTGCATGCCAGCCTGAGCGACAGAGTGAGACTGTATCTCAAAAAAAAAAAAAAAAAAAGAAGAAGAAGAAGAAGAAAGAGAGAGAGAGAAAGAAAAAGAGAGAGAGAGAGAAAGAAAGAAAGAAAGAAAGAAAGAAAGAAAGAAAGAAAGAAAAGAAAGAAAGGCAGAAGAGAGAAAAAAGAAAGAAAGAAAGAAAAGATAGAAAGAAATATGTATATGTAAAGCCTGGAAAAACATCACAAAACATACATTCAGGAAATGGCAAGAAGTCCTGTATGACTGAGGAAGAGTTGATTAAGAACAGAAGACAAAAATAAAGATATTCTTTGTGTCACAAACTAAAGGATATGAATTTCATCCTCAAAGTAACAGGGTGCCATTTAATATCTTTAATCAGGGGAATGATGATGATCAAACAGACAGCATTCATTGCAGATGAACAGAAGCTGAATCAGCCTATAGGCAGTTGGAATCCTATAACTATAAAAATAATTGTAAAAAACTGAACTTGGGAAAAAGGGGGTAGTAATAAATATAAAAGCTATCAATGTAGTTTAATACACAGGCATTAGATACAGATTTAATATAGGGGAGAAGTCAAAAAGAAGTTGTTAATTTAAATCCCAAATTTTTCTTGTAAACATGTAGAGGCATAGGAATGAGATTCACAGGCAGAGGAAGAACAAGTTTGGGGGAAAAGATGATGGTAGCTTTTTGAGACAGGCTGAATTTGAACTACTTGAGGGATAGTCAAGCTGAGATACCCAAAAGTGTTATATATAAACTGTATATAAAGGAGAGGATTCTGGAGTTGTCATGTGTCTGGTGAAGTTGAAACCATGGGTTTGGATAAAGTTTACAGAGAGATATGTAGAATTAGTATAGTAGAAAGCCAACTACAGCACCGTGAGAACACTTATGGTTATGGCATGAATGGAGAAAGACAGGCAGCAAGAAGACTACTAAGAAACAGCCAGAAAAATTGAGAGATAATGTTAATAATAATAACAACAGTAATAATAATAGTAGATGTGATCAAGACTTACAACTGTGAGAGTTAAAAATGACAGGGTTTTATTGAATATTTACTCTGTGTACTTTACATTGGTTAAAGCATTCAGCCTCAGGGCTTAATTCCTGTATAAAATGAACTATTGTAATTCTCCATTTTATATCTCAGGAAATGGAGACACTGATAGTTAAATTAAACTTATTGAGCCAGACAGTGCTAATAACACTACATGCAAATAATTTAACTCTTATTACTATATTATCACCTCCTTTTACATACATGATAATAGAGGCACAGCCTATGGAACTAGTAAACATGCAGCTGTAGTATGGTTAAAACTTCCAAATGCTTAATCTTATACTGCTGTTTTGTGAAACGGTGACAAAATATGTGCCTTTACTTTCACAATGTAAATATGGCTGGGAAATAACAAGAACCATTTCAATGGAGTGATAGTGGCAAAGACACAGACTATACGCAATTGAAAAATTAAGTGAGAAGCAAATGTAGACAGCACCTTCAAGAGTGAACAGACAAAAACTGATGAAACAGAAGGTAATGGTACACGTGGATTAAGAAAGAGTTTTTTTTATTCGGTTGTTCTTTGTTGGTTTGTTTAAGAGGAAAGCAGGGTGAGTTGTGAATTCCAGCAGAAAGCTGGAATGATGATACAAGAAAGAGATAGAAGGACTGATGGAATAAGATGATAAGGAAGGTTGGGAGAAATGGGATATGAAGTGCAGGGAATCATTTACCACACAAAAACAAACCAAAATAAAAGACCTCATTAGTTGATATCTGCTTAGATGCTAAAGACAACAGGAAGACTTTCTGGAATATGTTCGGCGGGTCCAAGCATTTCCCCTTGCTTCTCTGAGAAATGTAATTGCGGCAAAGACCATCTGGCACAACTCCTGTCTGAGCTCTTTGCATTGCCCCTGTAAGGATCTGGGGCCTGAGTAAAAGCTGGCTCTGTTTCTAAGTTGTCCTTGGAATTCAAGTGGTTCAGAAGATGCTAGAATAAAATTTACTTTTAAATCCACCACAGGATGGGCATTAAGTTTCTTTATTTCCTTTTCAACTAAATTAGAAACCCTGGGAATGACCTAGCGTGAGTCTCTCTGAGGTTTCTAATCCAGAAGAGAATTTGAGTTGACCGCCAGAGTAGTCTTAGAAATACAATACACTCTGATAGCTCTTTTTGGGGTACAAGATTGGGACAATTAAAATTCTACCTTTTCAGGAATTTTCTAAACTGTAGCATTTTTATCAGACATGTATCAAATGTATTTACATTAGAAGGATAATAAAAATGATTATATCATAAATATGCCATTCATGTTTCCATCATTTCCAGACAGTTACCAATGAATTATTTCATAGCCCTTTATAATTTGATAACTTTTGGTTTCTTAATGAGTAAATTCATTGGTATCTAAGTCTAGGTTCATAATTGAATATTTTTAGAAGACTCTTCTTTTACTGAGATAGTAGCTTATTCAAAAATTCTTTCAGATGTCAACTACAATTTTAATTGGTAATCTTGACTACAAGTTGTTGCATTTACCTCTATGAATTTACTTTTTATATTTCTTTGCAAATGGCTGTTGACAATTATGTCATAATTGTCTTTTAAAGACACAGGTCACAGTCAAATAGTGTTCACAAACAGCTTACTTTATAATATTGGAACAATAAAATACCACACACACATATTAACACCAAAGACTTCCATTAATAATGCCTCAAGCAATCGCATACACTTTTACACACACATATGGGTGTTAGATGGTGTACTGTTTTCTGAAGCTGATAGGATTTGCCTATGAGCCCTAGCATAAACTTAAAGCATCAAATGTTTTGATACGCAGTCACACCGATTTTCTTGATGTTTCAGTGTTTTACTAAATAATTTACTATAGCAACCTTGCAATAAGGAATCCCAGGGGGGAAAATCCACAAATAAAAGTCACTGAATTAAACACTCTCTTGCTACTAAATGCCTTTACTGCATAAAAAGATCATTGATATATAGGACAGTTTTCTTAATATCAGGTACTGTAGTATACTGAGAATTATTTCACAAAAAATAAGCAAGAGAGACCTTTCAATTCGGGGGAGACTGGCAGCTGGACTGTCGTTTTCAAAATTATTTATTAAAATGTTTGTATTGAGATTAAACTAGTTTAACTCTTTAAGATGTAATTCTATTGTATCTTTTTCCTATCTTCTTTTCACCCTACATGACGATAACTTGCTCTTTTGTGACGTACTATAGTAGGACACTTTGTACTTTTTAAATCTAAAGTAATATAATTTTGTTGTTTTGTTTAATAAATTAGGTTTTTGAGGGCATAAAGTTGTTCATTTTTAAAATGAATATAATGTTCCATATTCTTATTACTTATAATACTTTTAAACAAGTGGAATCATAAGAATGATAATCACAGGCAGAAGAAGAAAAGTTTGTGGGAAAAGATGATGTTCTTTTTTTGAGACAGGCTGAATTTGAACTACTTGAGGGATAGTCAAGCTGAGATACACAAAAGTATCTCAGCTTGCATATTAAGAAACACATACATGTTAAAAATACATACATGGCTCTTTGTGACTTTGAAATCTTAAATGATTATCAGAATATAGACTTGAAATATCAGATAATATGAAAAACAATCACCAGATATGTTCTTGCTTCTTTCAAACACAATTCAGTTTTCTTCTAAATTGCTTCTAAAAATGAAGCTGCTGCTAGGCACTTTGTTCACTTACTAATAAAAAATAAATTATTGCTTAAAATTTTTGCAACATATTTATAACCATTTTGATTAAATACAATGTTAAATTTAGCACAGGTTCAGAATTAAACATGGCAAAAATAATAGTTAATAAAGCCTATGTTGATCTTTTCACATTAGTAATAATTTGATTTTCATGTGCAATGTAACTCTCATGCCTTCATTTTCCCACAATTCCCACAATATTGAACACTGATGAATAGATATAAAAAGGAAAATAGAAACATTCATGCTATATACAAGCAGTTTGCCTTCAGAAGCTTAGTACTCAGGAATAATATGCTTATCTTATCCTGCTGTATGACTTACTTGTCTCTTGAATGGTTTCTATTCATTTCTATGTAACATGTTTACTGATAGGCCAAACAATTACCTTAACTGTGCTTCATAGCTGTCATGCCATTCTGGTACTTATCTACATTTCTACAATCTGAGAAAAGTCTTATCACTTATCTCTTCAGATACTCCACTCAAGTGAATTTCTTAACCTTTCTTTATACGTCATGCACCATCAAACTTTCTACTTTTACAATGGAGTTTCAGACTAACATTAAGGCATCACTATTATTTTCCTGCAATCTTCAGCACTCACTTCCCTAAAATGATTGATAGCTTTATGAACTGACATTTCTTGTAAATCCTACCATTGTCAAGTTAGACATCTTGTTTTCTAAGTGAAGAATTTATTAGAGAAATAGCAGTTTCAGGTAATAAAAAACAGTAAAAATCTATCATAAGGTCTGTTCATTCAGGAATAATAAGTAATGTAGTGTCTATTTAAATATTAAAAGTTTTTATCTCTGTGAAAAAATATAGAATTTACTTTATTTTATATTCCAATATAGCTTCCTCAAGATAAAATAACTCTATTTCACATGGAAGCCAACTAATAAGAATAGAAATAAAAACATATTTATTCTACAACAGTTACATTGCCCTTGATGAATAATGTTGCAAGTTCATGAAGCAGTATTAATTTTTTATGTCCATAAATAAAACAGGCTTTGTTAATTTAACAAAAATATACTAAATTATTTTTAAATTTTACAAATAAGATACATAAATGGCAACATGAAAGAGAGAAAAATGTGTATGTGTGATAGGAGTAAAATGAATAAAGTAAGAGGGGATTCAAAGCCTACTTAGAATGAGTACTAGAGTCTTAGAGCTGACCAGCTACTTCACGAAAGAAAACAAAACAATAACAAAAAATTGCAAACCAATAAACACGCAACAATTGATTCCAAGAATCAATGATACCATCATAAAACAAATGATAATTTATCAACTTTACATCCTAGATATCATGCCTATTAAAGCTAAGTATTTCTGAGACCATTTTTTACAACCAGCAAAACATCTTGTTTTTACATTTATCACTGATATATGGGAGCTTTCATTTATAAATGGTTGAGTTATCTGATGGGAAATTGAACCAGCATCTTAAATTTTCACTACTTGATGTTATGGCTCAATGTCATTCTAAATCAAATGTTTTATTACTTGATGGTTACAAAGTAAAACTATCATCCCAACACCATAGCTTAAGTGATCTCACTAGTTTCCTTTTCTTGCCGGAATTTTTTCACCCAAATTAAGTAAAATAAACAGTTAATATTGGAGTATGTTTTTACTCTACGAATTTTGATATAACGGTTTGATTTAAATGTCTTTTCAATTCCACAATTAATTTTGCCAACTATATTTGGAAATTTGGAGGTTCCCAGAAAAATGAAAAATAGAACTACCATATGATCCAGCAATCCCAATGCTGGGTGTATATGCAAAAGAAAGGAAATCAGTACATCAAAGAAATATCTGTACTCTCATGTTTATTGCAACATTATTCATAATAGCGAAGATGTGGAAGCAATCTAATTGTTCATCAGTAGATAAATGGATAAAGACAATGTGGTACATAATTTTAAAATGTATGCACAATGAAGTACTATTTAGAAGTAAAATTAAATGAGATTTTGTCATTGGCAACAAAAGGGATGAAACTGAAGGACATTGTGATAAGTGAAATAAGCTAGACACAGAAGGGCAAACTTCGCATGTTCTCATTTATTTGTGGGAACTAAAAATTAACATGATTGAACTCATAAACATGGAGGGTAGAATTATGGTTACCAGGTGTTAGGAGGGGGTACTGGGGGGGTAGGGGGAAAGTGGGGATGTTTAATATATGAAGACATAGTTATACGGAATGAATAAGAACTAGTATTTGATAGCACAACAGGTTGACTACAATAAGCAATAATTTATTGTACATTTTAATAACCAAACAAGTATAATTGGAATGTTTATAACACAAAGAAATGATTTCCAAATGCTTGAAATCCCATTTACCCTAATGTGATTATTATATATTGTATGCCTGTATCAAAATATCTCATGTACTCCATAAACATAACATATACTTTATATATAATATATATAAAGTATTTATATATAAATTATTATATATAAAGTATTTATATATAAATTATTATATATAAAGTATTTATATATAAATTATTATATATAAAGTAAAACATATACATATAAAATATATAAATTATATATAATATATATATACACCTAAAATGTACCCATATATTGTATATATAAAATATATATATACACCTAATATGTACCCACAAAATTAAAACTTAAAAACTTACAACACCTTGTTAATCTTTCTCCCAATCTTCCCCATAAGGATTTACAGTCCTTGACCAGGGCAAATACATACTGAAGAAAAGAAAATAATCAGATGATTTAGGAACTATAGAGACTGACTTTGAACTGACAATAATTCCAGGAGACACCAAATGCTTCTGTGGTCCACCAATCAGAGTAGGGGCTTATGGAGGTCAGGTGATCAATGGAGTTTTAGCTCAAGTCCATTTCACAGTAAGCCCAGTAGGTCCCTGAACTCATCCTGTGTTTATTTCTGCAGTTTCAAATGCATAACTGGAATGGATATACTCGGCAGCTAACAGAATCCTTACATTGGTTTCATAACCTGAAAAGTGAGGGCTACTATGATAGAAAAGGCCAGTGGAAGCCACTGGAACTGCCTCTACCTAGGAAAGTACTATATCAAAACCAATTCTGCACTCCTGGAAGGATTGCAGAGACTAGTGTCACTATCAAGAACATGAAAGATGCAGAGGTGATAATTCTCGCCACATACCTATTTAAATAGACTATTTGGCCTGTGTAAAAGAGGATCTTGGAGAATGGCAGTGGATTATCCTAAGTCTAAACAGGTGGTGACTCAAATTGCAGCTGCTGTATCAGATGTAGTTTTATTGCTTGAGAAACAACACAACCTCCGGTACTTGTTACGCAGCTATTAATTTGGCAAATGCCTTTTACTTCATCCTTATCAATAAGGCCTACCAAAAGCAGTTTGTGTTTGGCTGGTAAGGCCAGCAATGCTTTTGCACTGTCCTGAGTCTCATGGCTACATCAACCCTCTAGCCCTATGTCCTAAATTAGTTTGCAGGAACCTTGATCACACTTCCCTTCTATAACTTATCACACTAGTCTGTTACACTAATGGAATCGTATTGATTAGACCTAATGAGCTTACGGGTAAGACATTTGCATATAAGAGGGTAGGGAGTAAATCCAACAAAAGTTCAGAGGTCTTCTACCTCAGTAAAATGTTTAGGGGCTAATGGTATTGGTCATGTTGGAGTATATTTTCTAAGGTAAAGGATAAGTTGTTGCATCCATGTATTCCTCATTGATGTGTGTTACTCCACCGCATTTACTTAATGACTTGAAAATCTACTGGTTTTGAGATTTTTTTAGTAGGGTCCAGAACAGAAGAAGGCTCTGCAATAAGTCCAGGCTACTATGCAAGCTGCTGTGTCACTTGGGTTATATGATCTATCAAATCAATGGTGCTTGGAGTATCAATGGCAGAGAGGGGTGCTGCTTGGAGTTTTCGGCAGGCCCCTTTAAGCGATCACAGAACAATCCCTTAGAATTTTGGAATAATGCCTTGCCATCCTCTTTGGGTAACTACTCTCCTTTTGGAAAACATCTTTTGGCCTACTGGATCTTTTTAGGTCTGAACACTTAACCATTTGCCACAAAATTATCATGCAACCTGAGCATGGACTAGTTGGTCATAGAGCTCCTAAAAGTAAAAGAGATGGCTACTAAATTCTTACCTGGTGTGTATGAACAGATAAGTTCTAGGTTAAGTGAGCGAAGTCTAACCTGGATTATAAAAATAGAGAGTCAAATCCCCACAATACATTTGAACTGGGTATTACCTGACCTATCAAGTCATAAAGGTAGGCAATCCCAGTAGCACTCCACTGGGGTCAAGCTGGCATGACAAGATATTTGAAGAAGTGGCCCAAATGCCCATGGTTGTCACACCAATTTCACAGCTTTTGTGTGTGATTGGTGGGAGGACCATGGACATTTCTCTCCCAACCTGTGCCTATAGCCTCATGGGAAAATATCTATGATCATCACACAGAGAGAAGGAAGACTCATGCCAGGTTTACAGATGGTTCTGCATGAAATGCAGGCAAGAATTGATAAAATTCAGGTGCAGAACTATAGGCTTTATTTGGGATATCCTTAAAAGATAGTGGTGAAGATAAATCTTTCCAATTGGCAGGACTTCAAACATTGCATCTGGTTCTTCACTTTGTTCGGAAGGAGAAATGGCTAATTATGCAGTAATAGACTAATTCATGGTCTGTGACCAGTGGTATTTGTTTGGATGGTCAGACACTTGGAGGAAAAACAATTGAAAAATTGGTAACAAAGAAATTTTGGGAAGTATGTGGATAATTCTCTCTTAAAGGGTAAAATGTATGAATATATTTGTATTCCATATGAATGTTCACTAAAGGGTAACCTCAGCAGAGAGGATTTTAATAATCAAGTAGATAATACTAATTGTTCTATGAATACTAGTTCCTTCTCAATCTACTGCTGTCACTGTCTAATGGGCTCATGAACAAAGTGGCCATGGTGGCAGGAATAAATGTTATCCATGGGCTCAGCAATATGGAGTCCTACTTACGAAGGCTTACCTGGTTATGGCCACCACTGATGCACAATCTGCCAGTAGCAGAAATCAACATTGAATTCCTGATACGGCATCATTCCCTAAGTCTGCTGCTCACTGGTATATTGCAGTCTGCTGCTTACTGGTATATTGATTACATTGGACCACTTACAGCATGGAAGGAGCAGTATTTTGTTCTTACTGAAATAGACATTCTGGATATGGATTTGCCTTCCCTCCATGCAATGCTTCTGCCAAAACTACCATCCATGAACTTTTAGAATGCCTTATTTATAGTCATGTTAATCCATCAATTATTGCTTCCAATTAAGGCAGTCACTTCACAGCAAATAAAGTGCAGTTATGGGATTTTTATAGAATTCATTGATCTTACCATGTTCTGCATTAACCCGAAGCAGCTGGTTTGATAGATTAGTGGAAAGGCATTTTAAAAACTCAGCTACAAGTAGGTGGCAATTCTTTGCAGCTAGAGCAAGGTTCTCCAGAAAGCTGTGTATAATCTGAATAATTGTCCAGTATACGGTACTATTTACTCCACAGACAGAATTCACGGGTCCAGAAATCCAGAAGAGGAAATAGGAATGACATCACTCAGTATTACTCCTAACGTCTCGTTAGCAAAATGTTTGCTCTCTGTTCTCATAATCTTACGTGTTGCTGATCTAAAGGTTTTATCTCCAAATGGAGGAATACTTCCACCAGGAGACCCAACAACGATTCCACGGAATTAGCAATGAAGACTGCCACTTGACCACTTTGGCTTTCGCATGCCTCTGATTTAACAGGGAAAGAAGGGAGTTACTGTGTTGGCTGTGGTGATTGATCCTGACTTAATAGGGGAATATTGGATAATACTCCACAATGGAGGAAAGGGAGAATATGTACGCAATACTGGAGATACTTTAGGACATCTCTTAGTATTAGCATGCCCTGTGATTATCAATGGAAAATTACAACAACCCAATCCAGGCAAGACTGCTAGTGACTCAGAGCCTTCCAGAATGAAGGTTTGGGTCATCCCACCAGGTAAAGAAGTATGACCCCCCTGAGGTGCTTGCTGAAGGCAAAAAATATATAGAATGGGCAGTAGAAGAAGGTAGTGATAAATACCAGCTATGACCATGTGACTAGCTGTAGAAAAAGAACCGTAATAATCATGAATATTTCCTCCTTGTTTTGTTATGAGTGTGTGTGTGTGTGTGTGTGTGTGTGTGTATACAAATTAGGAAAGGGTTTTTCTATAATGAAATCTAGAAATTTGTAGTGCTGTTAAGATAAATTGTATTGTTCAATTAGTTACTTGATTTTTAATTACAAAATTGTTTCAATTACAACTAAGTCGTTCAAACAGAATGCACATTTAAAAGTTGTCAAATATTTGCTAATTATTATTAGGAAAGAACACACTGTTTAATAAAGCAAACTGACTTTTTAGAACTTCAGCATACTGTTACAAAAACTCACAGATGGATTGCTAAGGATTCTCTTTTAATTATACTTTGGGTTTCTACAGAATTCAAATACATTTCATAGAAATTTTTATTCAATGTATGCATTTTCTGTTTTTTTAATCCATCAATCACATTACTCAAATAAAAAAGCCACATCACAGATATTATTTATTCATAAAACATTGCTACATATAATACTATTTTATCCAGATCACTGCTTTATGCCATTCCTTGTTTCTCTAAACATCCTCAGATTTCAAATATCATCTTCTGCCACGTGGCAGGAAATTCTTAGACACCTTGAAGGTGATTTTGGGAAACACCAGATATGAATTTGCTTTTCCTTTGCCATAGAATTCACTATCATGAAAACCATTTTATTTTATAAAGGAATGTGTGTTAAAACATTCAGATGATAAGAGATCAATCCAATGTTACATTGTGCTAGGTATATTATAAAATGTCTCTGCTATTCAGGAATAAAAAGGCAATTGTTAATAAAAATATCATCCAGAAGAGTGAATTTTACTTTTGGAGAAGAGGTAATCCATAATCAGATCATATGCTGCCCAGTGCTCAACCACATAGCCAGTTCCTGATTGTTTACATGCAGAGGATACTAGAGAAAGCATAGCTGGTTAGAAGAATTAGAGATTCTTTTGTATAAAAAATTTGAGAAAACAAATTTATTACATATTTACCATATTAATAAGGGTATGGAGTTATGATTTATTAATATGGCATATACATGTTAATATGGAGATATGTGACTGAACCACAACAAATATATCTCTCAAAATCTAGTTATTTTTTGTAAGTAAAAATGCTGCTGGAGCATGCATGTATCACTAAATGCTACTGTAGCCAAAATATTTTTAAATTTATAATTATAAATGAAATGAAACTAGTAGTTATTTATACTCAAAAGTACAAATGAAAACCATTGAGAGCAAAAAACAAATTCACTCCAAATGTACTAACTTCCAAGTGTCCTTAACCCAAATTACAAACTAGTCATTGACTGGTATAACATATGGCAGACAGATTTCTTAGTAGAATAGAGTTAAAATTCTCAGTACAAAATGGAAATATCTTAATTTTAGTTTTGTTTGCAAAATCACTTTTTCCACACAAACAATATGGGGCTGATTTAAGAATTCTTAATAATATGTATTTTAATATTGATAATGTGTTTTCTTTGCAAACAATCTTAGCTGTATTATATTGACTTTAAATCATTTGTTCACCAAGAGAGTAAAAATTATGGAGATCAATTAACTTATACAGAGTGCTTCTATAACTATTATATTCAAACAAGTGATTTTTATCAGGGATTGCAGGATAGACTGTAGATCCTCCATTGTCAAGGACCTTGGGCAGAGTTTCACATGACTACTAGGAACCATAATTAAGCAGCATATGTGACACATGCACATTATTTTGTGTTTTTCTAAGATTTCAAAATTAAGAATATTTATAAAATAATCATGGGGCTAAGCACTTATAAAATTATTATTAGAATTATTATACATGCTTAGTAAAAATACATCAATATCAATACAATAAAAAATGCAAGTTACCAGGACATGAAAATTTCCATCTCCCAAAACTTATCTTTCATTTCAGAAAATTGCATCAAAGCTACATTTATTTCAAAATATAATTTTATTGGTGATAATGCAAATGCTAATTTTTGTGGTTAATAATTATCTCAGAGACAACATTCCTTCCATTACTTCTTTATAGCTAACTCATTATCAAATCATCTATTTTCTTTTTTTTAATCTAAATATTCATTTAACCAGCCTAATTCTTATTCTCACTCATCATTCCTTCTGGATACTACATTACCTGGTTTTTATTGAATATAATACTTGGCTTTTACTTAACTATGTTTTAACACATATTGTAAATATGTTATGGCAAGTATATAAATCTGAGCATATTGCCTACTTCATTCAATGGGCTTCTTTAGTGTCCCCTCAAAACAAAATATACTATTATAAAAAAAAAGTTTAAACTCCATAAAGATATAAATTCCTCTAAACAAGGAGTATGTATTTAAGTGAAGTTAAAGCAGCTGACCTGATATATTTTCTTTCTTCATCCAGAACATACCCCAAAGAAAAGAAAAGATGCCAGGTGACCCAGCCTAATCTTTTCATCATCTGGATGTTTGGGTAAATCAACTGATTAGACTTGCCATAAGGAAGAGACCTGATCTATAAAATGCCCTGAGAATAATGCCCTGGCAGCAGATTCTTATTATAAATAGAACTCAGCATGTATGAGGCCTAGTCTCCTGGAGAATGTCACGAAACTTATGAAGTCCTTGGGGCATAAAATGTAAAAGTTTTATAATTTAAATTCATCCTACTGTGTTAGTGCCCTGGTTTCAATGTCCCCTCAAAAACTCATGTTGTAATTTAATTACCATTGGGATGGAATAAAGGAGTGGGACTCCTAAGATGTGATCAGGGCATAAGGGCTCTGCCCTCATCAAAGGAGTAATGCTAGTATTGGGGGAATGAGTTATGGATAAAAGGATAAAGTTGGGCTCCCTTCCCAGTCTGTCTCATAAACTCAATTGTGCTTTTGCCTTCTGCTATGGGATGATGCAGCACAAAGGCCCTCAACTCCAGAATCATGAGCCAAATAAATTTCTGTATATTACAAATTACCCAGTCTGTGTTATTGTGTTGTAGCAACACAAGTCAGACTAATAAAATCTTTTGAGAATTGTCTATTCGTGTCCTTAGTTCACTTTTTATGGGATTTTTTTGTTTTGTTTTTTTCTTGCTAATTTGTTTGGGTAAATCAGTTGATTTACCCAGAGTGGGACTATTGCTGTAACAGCCTGAAAATGTAGATGCACTGTTGGAATTGGGTAATGGATAGAAGCTAGAAGAATTTGAAGAAGCAAGTTAGAAAAAAGCCTAGATTATCATTAATGCAGCATTAAGGACAATTCTGGTGATGGCTCAGAAGAAGATCCTAGAACTAGGAAGAGCCTAAAACTTCTTAGGTATTACCTAAGTGATCATAATCAGAATGTAGTCAGAAAGATAGACTGTAAAGTCCAATCAATCAAAGTCTAAGATGGAACCAAAGAACAAAGTATTAGGAACTGGAGTAAAAGACATCCTTGTTACACATTTGCAAATAATTTGGGTTAATTGTATCCAAGCCCAAAGGCTTTATAAAAGGCAGAATTTAAAAGTGATGAACTAGGATATCTGGTGGAAGAAATTTCTAAGCAAAATATTGAAGAAGCTGCATGGCTACTTTAAATCACACACAGAAAAAAACCCTTTTAGACAATGGTTTAGGCAAGGATTTCCTGACCAAGAACACAAACGCAAATGCAGTAAAAACAAAGATAAATAGCAGGGCTTAACTAAACTAAAGAACTTTTGCATGGCAGGAGGAACAGTCAGCAGAGTAAACTGACAATCCACAGAGTGGGAGAAAATCTTCACAATCTATACATCTGAAAAAGACTAATATCCAGAGTTTACAATGAACTTAAACAAATTAGCAAGAAAAAAACCCAAAAAATCCCATAAAAAGTGAACTAAGGACATGACTAGACAGTTCTCAAAAGAAGATATACAAATGGCCAACATTAGATGAAAAAATGCTCATTATCACTAATGATCAGGGAAACGCAAATCAAAACCACAGTATGATACCACCTTACTCCTGCAAGAATGGCCATAATCAAAAAGTCAAAAAACAGTAGGTATTTGCATGGACGTGGTGAACAGGGAACACTTCTACTCTGCTGGTGAGAATGTAAACTAGTACAACCACTATGGAAAACAATATGGAGATTCCTTAAAAACCTGAAAGTAAAACTACCATGATCCAGCAATCCCACTATTGGGCATTTACCCAGAGGAAAAGAAGTCATTATACAAAAAAGGATATTGCAAACACATGTTTATAGCAGCACAAAACAAAGACAGTTAGGAATCCCACAAATCTCCCTTAGGAACCTCACTGTCATGGGTCAGTGTGACACATCCAACATGGAAGGAAGGGAGCTGGGGAACAGCCTCAACAGCCTAGAACATTCTCTGCTTCATCTGAGCCTGACTGCTTGCATCCATGAAATTATTTAGTAATGAGTGATACCGAGTAGAATATCAGCGAGTGAGATTTATGTGACTCGGATTTGATAATCTGATCCTGTTGGATAGCTTAGTATCTCACCTGGAGAATGTCTGACTTCAATTAGGTAAGGATGTATTTCTTTTTAATAATTTGCTTATGAACATGAGGAAACAAAATATACACTGAAATTAAAACTTAAAATTGAGGAAGATAATTGAGAGTTCCTGATAGAATTTACCCTTAAAGGAAAATTTAAATTTATTAGTAAGTTTCTAATTCATTTGTTCTTCATAATGGCCATAATCAGAGGAGAACTATTCCATGTGAATTCCATCAGCATGCTACAATGTGAAGAGCATATCTTACTTTTCTAGAGTTCATAAATTCTGCAGTGTATATTTATTCACATTAAATGGAATAGAAGTTAATATACAGAGGCATAATTTAAAGTGATGCCTGAATTTAAAGTTTTTTAAATTTCAAATGTAGTAATCCTGGGTTGAAATGCAAAGATATAATTTTCCAAGATACATATTTATGCAGTATGATTTTATTGATAATAATTATGTAAATTCTGCAAAAATCTTTATAGATGGAATCATTTTCTTAAGTAATGTACGTGATGCTTTTGCCTTTCAATTATGGTGCCACTTGGGTTCATCAACTAATACTTATATAGCCATTTAACTTGTATTATAGTCTTAAAATTAATATATATGATTTTTAATTCATGATATTGAATATTATTTAGACCCCTTTTCCTCCACTTATTCTTTGCTCTTGTTCTAGAATAATTAAGTTATATTTCCTTTCAACTCCTTGTGTTGCCAGTTTTCCATTTGATTGCATGTAGTTTAACCTTAAGTTAATTTTCTATAGTATAAGAAGTGTGTTGTATAATTGGCTTTATTGAAGCAACTGATTTGGGTCAGTAAAAAGCTCTCAAAAAATGTGTTACAAGAAGAAATGGTAATTATTTATTTCTATAGAAAAAATGTCATGGAGAAAGTTAACATTATAGTTAAGTATATTTGAGCTATGATTTCTGCATGTTTTTTCTCCAAAACACCAAGATACATACCTACATTCACATGCACTCAAACAAACATTTTCTCATAGTCTTATTTTTTTAAACTACACACACACACACACACACACACACACATGCATTGTGATTTCTGTGAAACTCAGATTATACACATGTATTTATGTATGTGTATAATTTAATTTTCAAAGAAATCACAATTTAAAGGAAAAAGCAATAATACTGACTCTCATCATTTCTGTAATTTACTCTCCAGTCCCCTTGTGCCAGCAGCATTAAATTCCAGATATAGGAGACTTGTTATTTTTTGCTCAACATTTCCTCATCTTTTTTCTTTTCTTTTCTTTTTTTTTTTTTGTGGGCAGGGGGGTAGCTGGGGGGAATTGACTGAGAATTTGCCCCAGAGAGATAGGCAGGCACAGCGTTGTGGAGGTTATTGTACAGCAAAGGAGCTTTCAGATAAAAGAGCTACTGAAGAGTTTCATGTAGGACTTTAGGTAGGATTTATCTGATTTGTATTTTAATAGATTTTTCTGGTAGTTTTATGGGAGATGAACCTTGACAAAATCAAAGTAGAATCATGTAAAAGGCTACAACCTGCATTTGTAGAAAGAAGAATGATGGCTTCTGTTCTCTCTGCTGACTTCCATAATTCCAGAATCTAGTTGCTGTTTAACTCCCAGCCTGGGATGATAGAAAAAAGAAGTAACCTGGCAGGTGTTGAAGTTGACACCTTATCTGTTGGAGTGTTCATGGTTCTTTGAAGGTTATCAGCACTATGGATCCCATGATATTCTCAGGCTGCTTTTCTGCAGGCTTTGTAGGTACGTTATTGTGTGTCGTTGCTTGACCACTTCTCTTTAGTGAACTTCACAGGAGGGCAACACCACACATATGGTGGAGTCTTTACATGCTCCCACACATTCCCCTTGAACAGGACTTCATACCATCTGGGATGAAAGATGGAATTCAGCTCTCAGCCTCTCCATTAAAACAGTTTGTCAGCCCATGTATTGATTTCTAGATTTCTGGGTGAGAGCATTGGATCTCAACACTTATGGAGTGTATATAATACAGACTAAGCTCTCCGGGCTATCTCCTTGAAGTGCAATCACTGTATATTTTTAGGTGATAAAGAGGACAACTTATATCCTACCTTCTCCTTGGAAGGAGACTAGGGATTCACAGGATTTATTTTCGAATAAATTTTCTCAAACTACTCTCTTGATCTTTTTTATAAACTCATTAAAAGTGAGAAGTTTTAAACAACACAGATACAAATTTTGATTATTTCCTTTGATGACCCTTTATATCTTGATTGATTTTGTAATTTCATATCTATTGTAGTTTGGTATCTTGTTGGAAACTTAAATTTTGACATCATGTTAAAGCACCATTCTTGAGCATTGAACTTTTTGATAAGCACTGTTATAAGAACTTCACGGCCATGCACTTCGTCTCATGCCTGTAATCCCTGCACTTTGGGAGGCCAGATCACCTGAGGTCAGGAGTTCGAAACCAGCCTGACCACCAACATGGAGAAACACCATCTCTACTAAAAATACAAAATTAGCTGGGTGTGGTGGTGCATGCCTGTAATCCTAGTTACTCGGGAGGCTGAGGCAGGAGAATCTGTTGAACCCAGGAGGCAGAGTTTGTGATGAGCCAAGATTGCACCAGTGCACTCTAGCCTGAGTGAAAAGAGTAAAACTCCGTTTCAAAAAAAAAAAAAAAAAAGAATGATCCTGAGTGGAAGAAATTAACAATTAGCTCAATGATTCCTACGAATATATTTGTAGTAGAGAAGGATAGAATGGCATACATTCAAGGAGATATTTAGGAGATAACAATCAGTGATAACTCTTGATTAGATGTTGGAAGCGATGAAGATGATCAGACATAACTCTTAGGATTCTTACCATGAATGTCTGGTTGTATCAATTTGCTATCAAATAATAATAATAATGTTAAGCAGGATAAACACTCTTAAAAAGGGACAGAGTTCATGGGAACACTTTGGACAGAAACTTCCAGGAGATGGTGTCTGTATTAAAATATGAATGTCAGGAAAGAAATATGGGTACATATATCGATTTGGGATACTTTAACATACACGTGATTGTTGAAACTCTGTCTATTGATTAGTTTTCTTAATATGAAAATGTAGAATAAGAAATAACAATGGGCTGAGGTGGCCCTAGAGGTAGCAATGAAATTCCCAGAGAATACCGAATTAGAAGAGAATACCAAAAAAAAAAAAAATACATATTAATCAAAGAAAGAGAGGAGCTACAGTAAGACAAGAAGACTGCTGTACATTTGAATTTGTGAAAATAGCAAGTCGCAGGAGAGTGTCACTAGATTTATGGCAATGGCAATATAATAAAAATTGAAAAGACTAATTATGAATAGGAATTAGTAGGTAGCTGGAGCACTTAGCAAGAACAGTTTTATTACAAAAATGTGGTAGAAGCCAGATTACATTGGGTGAGAATTGAACATTGCATTAGTTAAGATCTTCACAGGAAGCATGCCACATTAAAATGAGATAACTAGAGGCAAATTTAATAATGGAATGATTTACAAATATGATGGCAGGGAGTAGAAAAACTACAAAGGATAATACAGTAGCTCAGAGCCTAAAGGCAGGACTCTATTACCACTCCAAAACTAAGGTGACAAGGAGGGAGTGTTTACCAGAACTGGAAGAAAAATAATTCTATGTAGAAAGGGTCACTTGGAAAAAGTGAGAGCTTCAGTCAAGAAACTTAGTCAGGGTGCTGCAATCCAAGAGAGAAGTAGATGTCATTATCACGCTCTCAAATCAAGGGTAGATTACTGTTTAAAGAAGTATCAATAAGGAGGAGAAGAAAAGATCGGCTGCAACCAGAAAGGGATGTGAGGTCAAAGAAGGGTTTTTAAGATGGATAAGCAGTGAGCATGTTAATAGGGTGTGGAGAATACTGTAGAGAAGGAGAAGTTGAAAAATAGAGCAGCCAGAGCTATTCACTAATATCATAGGAGAGAGAGATGTGATTGTGGCACAGGTTAAGGCATTGGCCTTAAACAGGAAAAGGAACTCTTCTTCTTCTCTTACTTTAGGGAATAGATTTATGATTTGCTGACTCAGTAAGTCTAGATTGGAACTGAGAAACAAAACTTCTTGTCCTCTCAGGTAGCTCTGATGAGACTGGGACAGGTTCTACTTACAAGTTGACTTCTAATTTGACATCTAGGATAAAGTGGGGATTGGGAGGGAAAGAAAGGAGTAAACCCAACTTTTTAAAATTTATGACGTGGGGGATGTTAGAAGACAATGGAATAGGCTGAGGTTCACACAGCCAGTTGATCAGATGCTCAAATGAGGAGCTAGAAACACCACAAATGCCCATGGTAGTAAAGGAGTGATGTTTGGAGGCACAATAAAGCAGGAGGATGCCAAACTTTCCTACTGGCCCAGTCATATTTAGCCACAGAGATAACTATAGAGAAAAAAGTGTTCCTAAGAGATCTAGTTTTCAGTGAAGAAAAGATAGGCTAAAAGCATTTTGCAGAAAGGTTGACAGTGTATGCAAGTTGGTTTATAATCTAACGAGCATTGCAGAGAATTCAGGGAAAAAGTTTGTAGCTGAGGATGGGGCATAATTTTGTGATAAACCAGGAGCGAAAGAGCATAAAGTATGCTTGGTTTAATTTTTTTCTTTCAACACAAAGAAGTCCATCTATTTTACCTTATTGTGTAATTTCGTTATTACTGTTTTATGCTGTACAGTGAAGATGAACAATGAAAAAGGAACATTCCTGTGTGAGAATTCATGAGCTAGAGTGTTGAAAATAAGAACATTGAATGCTTATAAATGGATAGAGAACGAAACAATAGGTTTGTGACAATATATTAGGAGTTACCAGCAAGCCAGAAGATATCAGGGATGCTTTTCTAACACAAATTACAATATAAAAATATACAAAATGTGGTGTAAGTAGAAGTGGTATCTATTTGAATGTATATTATAATTTTTATTCTGTTAATACTGAGCATCTAAAAAATTCATAACAGTATTTGCAGACTTTTGTCTTACTCAGAAGAAAGAAATAATAGAGAAACTGCCAGTTCTAACTTAATTCTGAACCACACAAAAATGCTTCTCTGTAATGTCATCTTGACAGGAACCATAAGTCACAGCAACTGGGTCATCCTGAATTATCTAACAGAGAAAGAAGGGAAGTCTCACAGGCAAGTCAGACTTTTGGGAAGAAATATAATAAAACAGAATTTTTTTTTTATTATCCCAGGGTGAAAGATTCAAACTGAAATGTCATCTCAAAAGGGATGAAGAATGTTAAAAATATAATACTGATCATATAAGTGTGTAATCACAATAAAATTTTTAAAGAGAAACAGGATAAACTAATTCAGTTTGGTAGAGAGTTTGCCAAAGACCTTAAAATTTTAAACATGTGTGTGAGATAAAATGAAGAACATGTTAATGGGGGTGAAGACAAAATTGCATCATGTTCTATCGAGAACAGTGTTACAATGAGATAAGTATTGGGCCTCAACTTTAATCTAGAAATGGTAGGTAATTCAGAAAAGGGTCATGAGAATACTTCAAAATCTTAATATCACACCCTGTAAACAACTGTAGACAATGTAACTAGTCGAATTCATTATTTCTCTTACAATATCATCACCCCGTCTATATTATCTCCTGCTTCTCTAATCCTCTTTGATAGCTCATAACTTATTTGTTCATTGTCATTGTTAGAACAGCTTAATTTTCAGGGATTAAAAGAAATATATTCCCTTTAAAAACTGTTTTTATTGCCTCCTGCCCCAAACATGTTGCTCTGACTCCTCCATTGTTCAGAGGATAGATGAGTGGGAAAGGAATAACGTCTGGCTTGACTAAAGGAGATCAATTGCTGAGATCAATTCACTGCTTGGGTGGAATTTTTGCAAGATGAATCTAGCTTGTGCCGTACACACTGAAAGTGCAGACTCTTCCCGGTAATACCCTGTCTTTACTCTGGTGTGGAGTACTGTCTGGCCAACCTCATCCCCTGGGATTATTCCAGGTAAGAGTAAGGCACCAGCCTTCTTCTCTCTGAACTCCAGGGAACTCTGTTCAAGTTCTCCTAGGAAGTATTTCTCTACACACACTCATGTTCCATGCTAGCTCTGGGACTCACTAAACTCCCTCATGTAGTTTAAAGCATGCAAGTTTAAAGTAGAAATCACCTTTCTCTCCACACAGAAGAGAGTGAAAAGAAGGTGTACCAGTAATTATATCCAAAACTAAATCTTTACTCTGGAGCTTCCTTAGATTTTTTCTTCCCTTTTACAAACTAGAAGTAAGAAAGGGGCTAAGAGTCTATCTGCCAGCCAACACCTATTCTTTATGGGATGTGTCAGCATTTATTGCCATGGTCTTCAACAAAAAGGAAAGTCCCATGGAACATTCTGTTGTATTTGTTATTCTGAATAAAACTTACTGTTTATGGTGGCCAGCGGTTACTGAAGACTGGCACATCAGAAACTTTTTCTTTCCGAATTACAGAAAGCAGAATCAAGACCCCCTTCTCCCCCCAGCCAAGCGGCAGTAAAAATGGGAGTTCTGTCTATTATAAAATTATGAGCTCCTCTTCTCTGGAAACTTTAAAATTGATTTTGGAACTAATTAATGACTTTACAGAAACAAATCACATTTAAGTACACATGATGTTCTGTAGAACCACAAGGTACTGATGTTAAACTATATATTCTGCTCCCTAGTCTTCAGGAAAAATTGTAATTCTCTAAATAAAAATTAAAATGACCCCAAGAAACAATCCAAAACATGGTTAATAGTCAGCAACAACATTGACTACATTTGTACTTTTATTATCTCTCTTTAAATTAAGTTTTTCAGTGGAATCATGATTAATTTTCATGTAAGAACTAATCTTCATTCCTGTGTGTTTGAATACTTTCTCTGATAGCTTAATTGCATAAAATTATATTAAGAGGTTACTTTATGTAACCTGACTTATTTGAGAAGCTTCAGGGTAAAAGCTAAATCCCCATTCATTCAGAAACCAATAAAGAAGAGATAATAATGCCTGTCCCACATTTGAAAGAACTGAGCATTTTTTCTTCTTTGCACTGCCTGCCTCAAAAATTAGAGTAAAATTGTATTAGATTATATAATTAAATGATAGAGCAATGCATTGTTTCCACTGGAGTTTTCATGAAATTACCTCAGTTGTATTACATATTGTCTATCACAGTCACATTTATTACTGTCTTCTGACCAAAGCTTATGTCCTTGCAAGAGCTTTTGGTAGGTAATGGTTGTTGTTGATGTTATAGTGAGGTTTGGTACCACCTAATGAAATTCATTAATTGGAAGATGACTAATGATGTCTTTTGAGTTTCCCAAAAGATACTGTTTTCTTCACCAACCTTCATGACTTGTTCCTCTATAAATACTGCTAATTTTATAAACAAACATGTTGATTCCTTTAAATTTGTATGTTTTTGATTACTAATAAGGTATTAGTAGTATATCTTTCCCCAAGGTCTATTTACCACTAATATTTTATTTTTTATTTTTGTCTGATTACTTTGTCAGTTTATCTACAGAACTCTAAATGGGCTTTAATTTTGATAATCTATCAATTACGTTTATTTTGAATGCAAAAATTATATTTTGTTTGTTTGTTTGTTTTGAAACAGGGTCTCACTCTTTTGCCCAGGCTGGAGTACAGAAGCGTGATCATGGCTCACTGCAGCCCTGACCTCCTAGGCTCAAGCGTTCAGCCTCCCGAGTAGCTGGGACTAAAGGCTAATTTCTGTAGAAACAAGATTTTGCCATGTTTCCCAAGCTGGTCTCAAACCCCTGGGCTCAAGTGATCTGCCCACCTCCACCTCTCAAAGTGCTGGGATTACAGGCGTGAGCCACCCTGCGTAGTCCTGCTATTAATTTTTAAGTAATTAATTGCGTCTTCAATTTTTATAAAACTTACTTATTCATAATATTGATTAAAATGTTTTCTTTTACATTTTTATCATAATATTTAACTTTTTAATCTATCTATAATTTATTTGATAAATTGTGTGGAGTAACAGCTCTCATTTGATTTTTCCCCAAAACCAATTTCATTTATTTAATAATACAGAATGTACCCATCAATTAGGATTACAACATTTATTATTCATTAAGTGAATAAGCATTATTGACACAGGTATTGAAAGACTGCACAATATAAAGCATTAGTGGCAGGTTGGTTGTTCAGTCTTTTTGAATAGTATTTGAACGATGTTTATCAAACATTTAAAAATTTTATTTCTTCTGTAATAAAAAACATACTTCTTAAAAGCTACTTTAGAATTAACATAAATTACAAAAAGATTATTCTCAATATGCTAGTTGCAGAATTACTTAAAAGTTTGGACAGTTTTAAACAACTTGAAGATTCAATAGTAAAAGAAATTAATTGTATTTTGACACTAACAATGTTTATCATATTTTGATCCTAAAATCAATGTCTAATATTATGTTCTGTGTTGACATCTGGTGAAACAGGAAAGGCCTCAAATGCCCTAGCTACATATTCCTCTCCTCACTTTTCTTCAGGAGATAAGGTCCCTAGCCAAAAATCCTCCTTCTTATGGGGACCACACTCGGATCCTGCTTATTCTTGAGTAGCAGGTTCCCACTTTCTGCTGGCTCACAGAAATACTCAAACACGCTAATTACATTCTCTGAAGGGACCAAGGGAAATACAGATTCCGCCTGAGACATCCACTGGTTGTTTACTCTCTCCCAAGTGCAGCCCCCATCTGCCCTGCAAGCTGATGCCGTGTCCTCCTTTCTCCTTCACAGGTTATATTATTTAACCAGTATATTGCCATTGATCTCATCTGTCAGTATCAGGAATTGTGTGTTTGACTATCCTCACAACTTTAGGGTAAGAATCCTTCCCTCACCAATGAGGAGAAGAAGAGGTGATTACAACAATAATAAAATGTTATAATAATTAATAAATATTTATAACAATTTGAGTCATATTTGAAGTGCTCATTATAACATTAAGTTCAAGTATGTAGGAATCAAAATCTATTGCCTTAAAAATATATATTTACCTTAATCTGGGAAAAAGTATACTAAAAACATTCATTTTGCCGATGTGGA
The DNA here is from genome assembly GCF_002776525.5 of Piliocolobus tephrosceles. Lineage (NCBI taxonomy): Eukaryota > Metazoa > Chordata > Mammalia > Primates > Cercopithecidae > Piliocolobus > Piliocolobus tephrosceles. The sequence goes on from NC_045436.1 coordinate 94,936,645, forward strand.
AGCCATGAAAATGTGCTGCTCTAATCTTTTATAGGGAGTGACATTGGTTGGTGACTCCAAGCATGGCCTCTGCCTTGATCCACCACTGCCTTTGCACCAAATGCTCCCCCAGCCTGCTCCAACCTGATTACTGATCATGGCAGTAATAATAATTTAAGATTATTTCTTTAAGATACATGACTATTTCAATAGGTGTCTTTATATCAAGGATTTATCATCAACCTAGTCTAAACTTTCTTAGAATTGTATTACAATCTGAAACTCTTCCTATCTATCCTCCTTTCTTCCTCATCTCTTTTATAGAAGTCAGAAGAGCCTTACAACCTGAAAGCTCATTCCACTTTCTCCATCTTCTCCCCCAATCAATAAATTTCTTGTATGTCTAATACCAACTTTACATCTGTTCCTTAATGTACCCAAACTAACACAATTTTTCCAAAATCTTTATATTCAATTGCAGAACATAGTAAAACTATAACTCATTATTTTGTCATTTCATTTGCTTTCAACTTTCATTTGTTTAACATAAATTTAACGTCATCTATTAAGTGATAGATCTATACCATTAAAGGACTTGTACATTTCTGGAAGAAACAAGATTGGTTATAACTTAAACAATAAGAATATGTAAATAATAGTAATAAAACAATAATGCAAGAAATTTCATCAGATTGAATTTCATTATGTGATTCAAAAGAATAGAAAACAAGTGCTATAAATTGTGGAAAGATATATGTTATAGTTGAAGTAGTGGGTAAAGTCTATATGATCATAGGATTGGAGTTCATTCTTCAAAGTTAAATAACATAGAGAAACACTATGAATGGCAGAGGTTTTACAGATGAGGGGAAGTAGAAATAATAAAAAAGGCAGCAGAAGAAATGTGTTTTAAGAGTAATGAATAACAAATTGTGGAAACATAATTTGCAATCTCCCTTAATGTTAAATATTAAAATACATGCTGTGTTATTTAAAACATAAAACATAGTGGCATGCTTTTAGTTTTAAGAGAACATAATGCAATATGTATTCAGTTGACTTTTATTCTATATGTGTACCTATATGACTACAAGTTGAGGAGTAAGAGCATCTCACTTAAGATTATGTGCATTATGAATGTTTAAACATAATGAATATATCCGTCACATATGAGATAGAAGTGCCATGTTGATTTCTACTTCTTCCTTTCTCAGCTGCATACCAAGGATGCTAGTAAAACATATAATTCATTAAATGAAAGTCAATTATAGAATTGTACTTATGAGGAAAAATGTCATTACCAGAAAAATACAGAAAGATAATGATAGCATAACTTGAATTTATCTTTTATCACTTCATGCAGGACAAGATAATAATTGGGACTCTGAACTTTTGAGTAATTATCTTTGCAAATAAAAATTCAAATAAAAATTAGACTGTTTTCTTTGATGTTTATTAAAGCATAGTTGTTTTAATAGGTAATGTAATAACAGAAAAATTATTTTTAATTTTTTTATTGCAAAAGCCTAACTTCTCAAAAGAGAAAGATATTTTAATCTGGTTGGAAAATGCTTTCTAATTTGACTATTATATAAAGTTTCTTAATACAGTATTGTCTGTAACAGGTATTTACATCAGTTCAAAACAATCTCATTTTTCTGTTTACCTCATTATTATTATAATATAAATAAATACTGGTTGTCATGGTTCACAGCTATTATTATGGGGATTTAATTTTTAATATAAATTTAATATAAACTGTATATAATTTTAAGGATAGAAATTATATGTGTGCATATATGTATGTGTTATACTTTAAATATTATAAACAAGAAAAACTAATAATAGTATCTATAAAATGATTTAAAACAAATAATTTCATCTAGTCACTTCAGCAGACCAATGAAAATAAAAATCTTTATGTATTCTTTCTTCCTAGGTGATAATTCTGACACAAGAGTATAATAAAATTGCCAAGGTCATATAATGGTCAGATATCAAACCCAGATTCCACTCGGAGTTTTTTGTTGCAAGTTGAGCATCTTTTCTAAAGGTAGAGAATTATCATAAAGGCATACTTTAATGGTACATGAGTAATTTACTTTCAAAGTTCTTGACATCAAAGGATGGCCTTAAACATAAAGATATTAAAATAAGATCATTATTCACTAGTACGAAAAATTTTCAAGCATTACATTGATATTAAATAGGGAACACAATTAAACTCGTTTATGTTCATACTGATAATATATTTTTCTGCAAATAAAATAGGTAAAATAAAAAGCACACGTTAGTTAAAATATTTGGATAAGACATTTAAAAGAAAAATAGCTTTTTATATATTATTTTGCTTGATAAATTATGTGTTTTAAGAGATAAAAAGATGGGAGAAGGAAACAGAAATAATGTATGTGTGTACTACAAGAGATTTCATGAAAAGAGGAGCAGGATTTATAATTAAGATCAATGAGGATGTGATTCCAAGATCATTTCTCCTTTGTTAGGATAGTGGTTGTTAATGATTCTTCCCGAAAGAAAAAAAGACGGAGAAGAGAGAGTAATCCGCAGTCTGGTGAACATTGGTAGAGACCAGTGACCCAAGGAAATAGAGTCAAAGCAAGACAAGTCAAGGTAAATGAACAAAATGTACCACTTGGGAAGAGAAAGAGACTATAGATGGAATTTTAGTTGAACAGAGGATTGCTACTCTTGAGTTGGCATATGTAAATTTAATTTTGAATTGGACAGATGACTGCTAACTTGTAGATCAAGAGTTGAGTATATAAACTCAAAGTGAGCTAAGAAAGATATAATTTTATCTTTTGACATTTCTGTCTACACATCACACAAATCCTCAGAAGCCAAATTTTAAAATTAGTCTTATTAAATTGTTATGTGCATGTGTATGTAAACATGTATGTATTTATCTTTCTCTCCAGAATATTCTCTGTGATCAAGGATTTTTCTCTATGTATCTTCAGAGCATAAATTTAGCATCTAGAGCCTTGTACATGTTCAGCAATTTTTTAAAAATTAATGACTAAATAATTGGTTTGAGTAACTCCCAGTAAAAAGCTAAAGCTGAAGGCCAAAGTTAGGGTCCTACCAATTCTAGTCTGTGTCAGTCACAGTCAGCAGTATTGATTCAGGTATTCAACAACATAAGCCATTGATATTATGCCTCCCTCAGTAGCCTACACTTAAATTATAGAAGAAAAATACTGTGAATAAATATTTGAAAAGAGCAGCAAGAGAAAAGGAAAGTGATATGGCAAAATAACAAACTTTAAGTTAAACTTATGTGTGAGTTCTATGTAAACCACATTTTTTGACTATGATTGCAGCTGAAGCAAAAATCAGAAAGAGAGGATGAAAATAGAATTGAGAATATCATCCACAGAGAACACACTGTGCATTTTGTGATTTTAGAACCAAGCATAGTGCTGACATATAATACGTGTTCGATTGATATTTGTTTAGTGAATAAATGAACTCAAATGGGGTTTTCAATTATGTTTTACGAGGAAGTGAGAAACTATAAACAGGGACTACTGTAGTAAATTTTAGAAAGTCTCATAACCTTTCCTGCTTTCTCATGTTTATTACTTTGTTATCCTTAGTTTTTTTAATGTATTGAATAGGAAAATCATTATAATTAGATTTGTTCTTAACTTTAGTGATGGCAGAAAGGAGAAAGCTGGGGAAAAGGATGAGGAAAGCCATCAAAGACAGTAGGAAGACTAAATCCCTCTGGTTTTATGCAGTAAAAGAAAGTCTGGGGATGAACAGCCTAAGTCTGAGAAAACATCCAAGGGCTTAATACCCACTTACTGAATTTAATATTCAACAAATTTAAAAACCCTTGAGGCACCCCATCTCTAATCTCAATATTGTACATTCATAAAATGACATAACATCTATTTTCAAAGAAGTAAAATACCTGCAATTAAAAATAGATATTTTTAGCATGTGTATTTCCCCTTCAAAAATTAAGTTATAAGAAATGTTGTGGTCTGATCCTGGTTGCTCATACCTGTAAGTCCAGCACTTTGAGAGGCCAGGAGGGCAGATCGCTTGAGTCCAGGAGTTCAAGACCAGTTTGGGCAACATAGTAAAACCCTGTGTCCCCAAAAAATACAAAAATTCGTCAAGTGTGATGGCCCATGCCTGTGGTCCCCGCTGTTCAGGAGGCTGAGCGTGTTAGGAGACTCACTTAAGCCCGGGAGGTCGAGGCCACAGTGAACTGTGATTGCCCCATTGTACTCTAGCCTGAGTGATGGCAAGATACTATCTCAGAAAGAAAAGAAAAATTCTCAAAATATGTTGTCAGCAGCATTTTTCTCTGATTTTCTTAGAAACATTAACAGCAATTACTTTAGATAAACTAAAAATCATAGACTATATCTATACAACAATCAGGTGAGCAGACATTTCAGTGAAATCCACAAAATGAGTGGGTAGGCCCAAACTACATATAGGTAAGAGATTCATGTAGTACCAGCATTTGTAGAGGAGGAAGCGAAGGAAAGAAAGAGGGTGTGTGAAACACCAAGAATAGAACACGAAATCCCTAAGGATGCCCACTGGAAATCATTGCACATCAACCTTAGAAGACCTGCTAGAGCTAGAAAGGGATTTATGTATTTCTTTTCACTAAAGTTAGCCTAAAATTTGTAGAAGCTGGAGGGATCTGGATGTATGAATCCCTCAGAGCTAACTAACAGAAGTGTCCAGTGTGGACACATTCTGCATTGAAAGAAAAAAACAACAAATTTGTTGGTCAAATCCAAATTAAGCAAGAAGTGAAAATAGGACAAATAAATTGATATAAAAGATGTATGTGTATGTGCATTTATTCCTACATATGTGCAAAATATGACAGAACTGAAGCTATTCATAACAGCAATATCAATAAATGTAAACAACTTAACTCATTTATTAAAATAAAAATTTGCATTGCCTAACAAAGCTAAACGTACACCATGTCCCATGTCTCTCTATGCCACAATGGATCAATCTCCAGCGTATTGTTAAGAAAAAGAAAATCAACTTAGACAAGAGTGTGTGGTGTATAATAACATTTACCTAAGAAAAGAGGGGTGTGTAAAGAATACATGCACACACACGTATATATATATATACTTACATTTATTTATGTCTCATATTTATATATCCTTTCTTCCATACTAAGAGTTTTTCAAGAACCCTGAGAATAATAGAAGGGCTCAAATAATTAATTTTCCATTATCTTATAACCCCAACACTTATATGCAACCAATACTAAGATGTAAGTGGTGTGTGTGACTATGTATGCACATACACACATATATTCTTACATACCCATATATACACACACATACTTGTTTTTTGATGAATAAATACATTTTGATTTATATTGATTTATTTTTTATAGCTTTGCAAAGATCAAATAAAAGGGAGGGCATAGATAAAAACTAGACTTCTTTAAATATTCTTTTTTAGTGAATTTTTCCTTGAAAGCATGCAACTTTTTTCCATGATTTTTAAGTTAAATTTTTTAAGTTAAATTTAAAGTTTAAATGAGCTCTTCTGTTATCCGCAGTGTCTCTGATCACCTGTTTGTATAGGAGAAAGGAGATAACAAAATATGAGACAGAAATGAAACACTGTGTCTTCCTGTTTGCTTTGGAAGTACAAGTATGATGCCAAAGCTGGTAATATATTTTATATTAAAACAATGAGCATCCCTACAGCACAGTTCATAGCCATGAAATATCTCTACCTTTAACAGTAGTTAGGGCTCTTTGGCAAAGTAGGTAAAACCAGACCCAGGCCAGAAAATTAACAAGACTAAATGGAAGCATGTTGTTATACTAATAGTAAGATGAACAGCTTCCCACCAAAGTTAGAATAATTTGAGCATCGATAATAGAATACAACGTCTTCAATAGGTTTATGCATGTGTGCATATATATACATGTATATATTTAAATGTATTAAATCAAAAGGATAATAAAAAAAACAAGTAATTGCCTACAGTTGGAGAATGCTAGTTTTCTAACACTCTGTTTTGAAAATTAATAGGTAAAAAAACTAAGTTCCTTTCACCTTTCCTTTATGAACTCTACCTCTGAGTAACTAAACAGAAGGGAAGTTTCTCTTTATAGAGGTATTCTAGCTATTAAATAAAGAAATAATTGCAATATCACTATTTCACAACCCCTAATGAATTAATGCATATAGGCATTGATCATTGATTGCTGCTAAAATCACACAAAGACAGACTTTAAGCATCTCCTTATGGAAGAAGACAAGATAACTCCCTTTTTTGAAGCAGTCTTACTTATATATTGGAACTGAATCTGATCTAATCTCTATATCCGTCTCTCAATTTACAGAAAATACAGGGCATATTAAAGGACAGACTGTTAGACAACTTACTTAACAAAAGACTTTTTTTTGGATCTCTTTTTATTACCTAAAAAATAAATCTTTTTAAGAGAGGTAATTATTCATCAAGTGCCTCAGCCTTTCAGAAAAATGTTCTCAGTTCATTGATGGCAAACTCAAACAGGTTTGAAAAAAATCTCAATATTAAATACGGATATGATGCAAATCAGTTCAAGGTGATTTCTGGTTAGCTGTGTGCTGACAGGCTAGCTAATGATATCCTCTGAGAAGGATTACCTCTGAATGAAAGTGTATGGCTGAAATATGAATGTAAAGAAAAAAAGATTAAGTATCTTTTTGAAGTTAATTTAATCACAGACCTTTGATATCTTTCTCCTTTTCATTCCAAGAATGTTATTGATCATTATAACCAGAATTTGGTGTGATCCATTTAATTCTTCCTGACACATCACATTACATACCTGTGAGATGTCTGAGTTTCTGCCTATAGGTTTAAGTTTTCTCAACATACATTCAGGAGGGACTGTAGCCCTCAGATATTTGTGAAAGTAATTCGAAAAATAAAACCAAGGTAGTACTTTTCTTCCTTATGAAGAAATGATTTATTGTGGAAGAGTTTATTCGATTATGAATGAATTTCAATCACCAAATATTTACCAAATGTTCATCATAAGCCAACTTCTAAGGTAAGTGCTGAAGACATAATTATTTACTTATTAAGGTTATTCAACAGTTTTATAGTATAGTAGCCCCACCCTTAATATGGTTTCATTTTCCATTTATTAACAAATGGAAAATATCTGAAATAAACAATTCATAAGTTTTAAACTGCATGTTATTCTGAGGAGTGTGATGAAATATTGTGCTGCCCTGCTTCATCTTGTCCCTGGATGTGAATTATCCCTTTGTCTAGTGTATCTATGCTATATACACTACCCGGCCTTTAGCCATCAATGTCATCTATTTCTGAGATCCAGCCATCGACATCCTTATGGCTCAATGATCCAAGATCACCTGAAGCAGATGATTTTCCTTCTGACATGTTGTCAGAAGGATAAATGGTAGTCTACCGCTATGTCACAAGACCTATGTCATTCACCTCGCTTTGCCTTATCACATAGGTATTTTGTCATCTCCCGTAATCACAAGATGAAGGGTAGGTACAGTACAATAAGAGAGGGAGAGAGACTACATCCACACAACTTATATTACAGTATATTTGTATAATTGTCTATTTTATTATTTGTTATTTTTGTTAAAACCTTACTGTGTCTAACTGATAAATTAAACTGTATATAAACTGTAAATAAATTATAGGCATGTATGTATGTATATATGTATAGGAAAAAGTATAGTATATATAGAGTTCAGTACTATCCAAGGTTTACGGCATCTGCTAAGGAAGTATCCCCTGGCAGTGAGGGGAGACTACTGCACTCATTATATACTAGGCATCTTAACAACCAGCAGATCTGCTGTTTGAACTCAGAGAGGTTGTTTCCAGACTCTGCATTAGAAGTTCCCAAACTTTTTCATTCATGACACTTTGAGTGTCTTGGTAATTTATTTCACGATGTTACAAGACCAAAAGAAACATCCTAGTGTTTCATTAGTATGTATTTAGGTCTCCAAACTTAACAATACTAGTGTATGTTGTGCCTGACAGATGTCTCTGTGTTTTTTTCAAATATTAAAAAAAAATTTTGGTACTCGGGGTTTACGGAATGTCTCAGGGTGCTTAGGTACACTAAAAATGCAGATCAACTTATTTACCACTACACATGCTGCTTACATATGAAAGACAGTCTACTCTCAGTCTAGGTCAGCCATATTCATTCAGTTTTAAAATTTATTTTAAAGGCTTAAAGTAATATATATATCAAATATAACTTCAAAAATAAAAATGAAATTATGATAAATATGTACAATATTCGTTGTCAATCATGGTCTTTACTGATACATTAGAGTATGTCTCAAGAGTTGACAGAAGTATTATAAAAACATTTTAATATGAGCTAAGGTATCCAAGTTTGGGGGATGATGTACATTTTAAGTTACCACTAAAATATACTTTCTGCATGCTTTAGTTAGTAGAGGGAGTATACTCTCATATGTTTATCCAGCTCACTGGCAATTGTGCATTAATATTTGTATAAATAATGCACTCATGACTATAGGCACTGTACACTGTAAGTCATAGTTTTGCAGAAAAAATGAAGTCAAGAACCACTGTTTAGAGTTACAAAAAGGTATCACAGAGTGAGGAAGATAAGAACATATGTTTTTAGATATGGGACAGATGGAGTAGAATCCTGAATCAACCAAGGGTTGATTGGTTGATTCAGAGGGCACAATAAGTGCACAACTGTAGACAAGCTACTAATTGTCTCCTGGATGTCAATGCTTCCTCTGTAAAATGGGTCATACAATACTCAAATTGCAGCTCATTATTTTGATTTAAATAAGATGCCTAAAATGCTTACTTTCTGGCATACTTTATGAATAAAATAAATGTTGAATACATGAAATAAATAAGGCATATAATATAAACGTTATTGTGTGAAGTATTATAGTATTTCAGGGAGGAAACTACTTACCACTGGAGAGGTCAAAAAAACGTTATATGACTGGCTTTTAAGGATAACTTAGAGTAGCGACTTTCAAATTCTGTTACCATGACCAAATAAACATGCGTTTTAGATGCTTTATTAAAATGTTGTGTTCGTATAATTTTAACAAATTCAAAAGTTGCATTTTCTATCTATATTTGATGCATCTGTTTAAAACCTGCTAAATTATTTTTCACATCTCATAGTTTGAAAGGCATTGATTTAAATCTTGGGCAGAGACTGAATTGAAGCCTTAATTTAAGAATCAAATAGTATCTAGGTAGGGACTGATCCTTCTTTCCAAAAGTATGGTGGGCTAGGTATGCTACAGAGATTGCCACGGAAACTACTAAGATCTGGAATAAATTACAGTAACATTTATGTTTTACATTAATATGTTCACTAAAATTAAGAGAAGATTGAAGATTCATGGGCAAGAAACAGACACAATTGTGAGCCGAACTATAAGCGGAGGGCAATAAGGAAGAAACAAGGGAGAAGAAAAGGGTATGGTGCATTGTGCCTGCCATGAGGGCACAAGCCCATGTTAATGTTAGTGAGGGAAAACAAAGGATTCTAAAGGCATGACAAAGTGAGAAAGGTCTTCCAAAGATTCTGTGAATAAGCTGAAGCCCACGGAAAAGCTAAAAATATTCCAGGTCATTTGTAACTATTGATTGAACAGTAGGATAGAATTCATCATATTCACTCTGGTGAAAAACACTCCTATGTACTTTGATAGATGAACTTCAAAACCAAATGTACCATATTCACTCTGGTGAAAAACACTCCTATGTATTTTGATAGATGAACTTCAAAACCAAATGTACCAAACATGTTAGGAAACAAGACACCATGAGTAAAAGTCAGCAGGAAGGAAAAGGGAAAATAATTTAAAAAAAAAGATTTAGACCACCAAGAACATCAGATATTGGAGTTATTAGATAAATAATACAATATAATTATGCATAAATTAATGAGACTAAAAAAGGCAAGGAAAATTTCATGAAAATGGCTGATAAAGACATGAAAATATGTTTAAACTCATTAATAATCATGGAAATTCAAATTTGATTAAAATGAATTCAAATTTACACAAACTAGATAAGGGAGAATTAAGAAGTATGACAATGTTATGTGTCGACAAAAATGTGAAGCAATTGAAACTTTTATACTCTCCTGGTATATATGAACTGCAAGTTGGTAGAGTAATTTTATTAAATAAATGATAGTAACAGAGTTGAACATGTGAATACAACTTGGGAATTTTACTCTTAGAAAAACTTGAATGATATCTAATAAGAGTAATCCACAAAAATAAGACCTCAAGTTTTGCATCCTCAGTCTTAGGGTAGAGAGGAAATAAACATTCCATATATAGAAGGGGAAAGAGGAAATTTGTCTAGATGATGGAGAAAATTTGCCTCAGGCGTGAAAAAACACAGAATCAAGCCAATCTTTATATAGGTTTTGAGTTCAAAATCAAGCCGCCAATGTTGTGCAAAACGAAGAGCAAAACCAAACAAAAACCTCACTAGCCAATTTAAGTGATCTTTCTGTTGGTAGTCCTCCCATCCCTGCTCATTAGACTTGTATAAGTAAATGTAGAGCTCTAGAGGAACTTATGCTTCAGTTGAGTCTTCTAGTAGTTTCCACATAAATGATCTCTGAAAAGACTGGGTATGTTTTCCAGTACAGAGGTTTCATGCATGGACTCTCTCACAAGGGTGATCTTCCCCTTGCTATTGTTGAATGCCTGACCTCCCAGCAGTAGACTGACGTTGAACAACAGATCCCCTACCAGTCCTGGAGACCTTTTTCATTCTGGAGAGGCCACTGAGTCTCTCTTACAGAAGGACACCTGCACCTAATATGGGTTTGCTTTCCCTCCCTACGGTACTTTTATTTTATTTGATATTTTCAGTTTAAGGTGGGAATATAATAACAAATGAGGATGTGATAGGCCTTATCAAGTAGAAGGAAAAACTGATGTGGAAGAAAAATGGGAGAACTGCCACAGTCAAGTTCATGAGCAATGAACTACACATTGGGGTGACTACTAATTCTTGAAATGGCAAAGGATTCGGGTTATGAATAGTTGTAGTGGATCTGGAGGTGTCCTGCCTTAATCATGTTTACCAGAAGGTACGCCCATCCACCAATTGTGGAAGTTTTTTCTGCTAATAGCTCACACCCATCCCCTTTTCTGATGTGTCACCTATAACCTAGGCCAAACAGAAGCCTTATTGCCCTGGTAATTGCACAGATATACCTGCGACTCCCAAGAGCCATCCAGGCCAATGACTGAAGCAACTCATTCCAGAGTTCCTTTCAGGAAAGACTGAAGCTGCTTCCTGGCTGATATCCCTTTCTTCCTTGGCTTTTTGCCCTGCCCCATTCTGCCTCCCTATGGCCTGTTCCCAAGCTCTTCCTCAATCAATCTCTTGAGAATCTCCTTCTCAGGTTCTACCTCTAGAGAAGCAAAACTAAGATGAGAATTTTAAGGGACTTACTTGTTCAGATCCCTATTTAACATAGGTTCTATTTACTAAAAATCTCTTAAGTATTTGCCTGTATTCTTGGCAGTCTTTCTGCCACTCAGTAAAAGAAAGCCATAACTTTTATTTCAGTTGAGTCCTATGGTGGTATATTTTCCCAAGGCGAGAAATTGTTTGGAGTATACGCAAGAGTGGAAAAAGGATTAATCATTATACTGATTTCAGGGTAGCCTCCTTTAATCATTATTCAAGGTACCATAAACACATCAGATTTTTATTTTTCCCTGTGTGATGTGTGTGTGTGTGTATCAGATGGATGATAAGATAGATAAGTTTGGACAAATAGATGATACATAATTTAAGAGTTATTTCTGTTAAGTCTGTGTTTTAGCTTATATTGGAAAATTGTTTATTCTGGAATTTGAAGAATGTGGTGATGAATCACAATTGTTTATTAGTACATCTTCCATCTCTGAATTATTGCCCAATAATTCATTGCACTTGAAGAAAGTTTCACTGAGAGCAAATCAAAGATAAAATTGTATGAAATATTTACTCTTAAAAATGACTTCCTTTTCATATATTTAAATATATTGCAGATAGCCTCAAAATTCATCCCAAGAACACTTTAACTGGAGTTAAAAGCACCTTCTAATTGCTTAAGCACCTAATGATGTTCATTCTTTACAGTTGAATTTGAATATTTCCTAAGACTTCTAAATTTTGCAAGATACAATGAACAATATCCACTTGAAAAAAAATTACAATTTAGTTTCAGATAAAATAGTAAGATGGGTAAAACTTATTTTGTTATATCACAGCATTATGCAGAGTCAATTATTATCTGTTTCTACCTTATAAAATATTTAATATTTTTAAAACCTAGTAAGAAAAATAAAAATATGTTTTATGTGTCAAACATTTTGTTTTAACAGTCAATATATTTATTTTAACTACATAGAAATTAATGTAGTAATTTTTGAGTTTTTACAATATTGTTGTTAATCACTTTTGAAGGCCCAAAACCAGACAGACAGGCACACATTTACCACAAGAATACTACAAGTTTTGGCATATTCCTTGCCCTGGTACATGAAAATATTCTAGCATTTATTATTACAAAGTAAGTAATAAAAATAGCATATATATTTGTCTTCTTATAACTTATTTTTCAAAAGATAATTAAATTACACCCATTTGATTTTAATTCTGATAACTTTGTTTATAATCTATTTTACAAGATGCATCTTTTATTTTAGAATAGTTTTAATGCTATTACACAAAATATTTTTTAATTTAATAATGTGGATGGTCTTTGAGCTAAAATAAGCCTGATTTGGGTGGTAAGTTGACATAAAGATTGCCCTTGCTAATTAGGTTTGATGGCAGATAAATTGAAGAAGTTAATTGTGTCAAATCTTACATCTCCACTGTTTTGATGGCTATATATCTATGTATCTATATCCTTATTCCCCATTATATATCATTTATCAATCTATTAATTTATCTATGACTTTCAATAAAAGAATATTATAAAAATAATGACTTGGTAAGTTGTAATAGAATTAATAATATTTGATTTTTTCAACCTTTTATAAATGTATGAGTTTAAATGAGGTGTCATTATGTGAAACTCTTACATGCAGTGTCATTATTTGATAAGTATGGAAAAGCTATTTTGTGTTCTTTCCTGAAACTTATTACGAGACAAACTTAATGACTGGGTAATACATCCTCTTATACAGCAAGAAGCTTATAATTTTTTTTTTGCCTGAAGCAGCACCAGACCTGATAAATTTTTTAGCTGATAGATCTTTAAATGCTTTTCATTTTGTTTTGTTTGTTTTAATGAGAGATAGCCATGTGGGCTTTTTAAGCATCTATTTTGAAGAAGTTAAAAGAATTGAAAAAGAATATTAAGAGAAAACTTCTACTCTGACATATTAGCTAGAAAAATAAGATTTTTAGCATTTACATTTATAAAAACAAATCATCGAAAGAAAATTGATGCTGAACTTGTCTTTCTAATGTGTCAAATTCATTCATGAAAATATACACTTATTGAAAAAAATCCTTATTTAGCTTCTTCAAGAGACTCATTTCAAATAAAGCATGTTATGTTTACTAATTCCTTTTGAAAGTTTGCAGGTTATTGCATTTTGATCAAAAATCATACTATTAGTAATGCCACTTCAGTCCAGGAGAATTTTTAAGGCTTATAATTTTACAGAAAAATAAAATAGAACACATCAAATTTCAAGGTACAACATTCTTCTAGAGTTATTTGAGAATACAAAGAGACAACAGATTTCCATGTGTAAGTCACATTATGAATTTTTTTTTCTTTGGAGGTGAAGTCTTGCTCTGTAGCCCAGGCTGGAGTGCAGTGGCATGATCTGGGCTCACGGCAACCTCCGACTCCGGGATTCAAGCGATTCTCATGCCTCAGCCTCCAGAGTAGCTAGGATTACAGGCATGCGCCACTGCACCCGGCTAATTTTTAGTATTTTTAGTAAAGATGGGGTTTCACCATCTTGACCGGGCTGGTCTTGAACTCCTGACCTCAGGTAATCTGCCCTTCTCGGCCTCCCAAAGTGCTAGGATTACAGGCATGAGCCACTGCGCCTGGCCCACACTATGGATGTTTGTGCGTGCAGTAAATCTAGTGAAATAATTGTAGGAGGAAAGCAACATAAATATTGTGAATGTTAAAGGAGTGCTTTCTCATGGTTACCATGTTTTCCCTCTAGTGCATGATTGAGGATGTTCAATTATTTTTGTTGAAAGCAGTAATTAAAGCCACTTGACTTGTAACAGAATATGTTGCCTCATCTTTACAGTCAGTATATTCTATCAACAACATTTTGAAACTTTTGTTTTGCTGCACAGAGATGATAAACCTTCAGCATGATAAAATTTGGCCTGATGAGAAATAATGTGTCTTTCGTAAATTGGGAAAGGGGTAATCATTAAAGAGAAAGTGAAAAAAGAGACCAGTAGGATGTCAGGGTCTCAGGCCTTCTCAAGCAGATAATGTATAGAAAGAAGTATGTAGGCAGATTGAGGATTCTGACATTGATTAGCTTAAAACTATGCCCTTGCTAGGAATGTCTTTGTGTACCCCTAGGGTTACACATAAACCAGTTGCTTGGTAGACCCCTACCCTAGGATAATCATGTAGGGTGACCAAGCACCCCAAACCAAACATCATTTTCAGGTAAAAAAGTAATCACTTTAAATTGAACCAACATATAATTGTTTGTTTTCTCTAATACATTTCAGTAACTGAAGTTGCATATAGAGTAACTGGAGAGTTACATTTAAATGGAATGGAGTTTTGCCCTGTGAGAGAAGGGCGGCAATTGAAGGTATAAAGCAGGTATTAAATCTGTAGTGAATTAATCAGGAAATGAGAACATTTCAGTGATGAGGGCCAGTGAGATAAAAATTGTTGGAGTTGGGATACTGGAGAGAAAATACGAGGTTATGGCATTCAAATGGGAAGTTTAAAATTTAGGTTATGTAAAACATATGTTTCATGCTATCTTGGTTACATCCACACAAAATAATCAATTTGTGGTTGCACAGAAGGCCTTATAGCCCATTAAGGGACCTTAGTTCCTTACCCTCATTTTACAGATGAAGACCTAGCAATATTAATGAGAGGATATGGTCTAAAATTCTGTCAGAGGAAGAACCAAAACCAGACCTTTCTGATTATCATGAGTCCTTGCCTTTTTTTGTTTGTTTGTTTAATGTTTCACCTGATACTTTTTACTTTAATATCTTGCTTTCATGTTATATATTCCTACCAATCCCCATAGAATTTAAATTTTCCTTCCCATAAGAATACAAATGGAGTGAATTCTTGAAGTTTTATTCTTGCATATGCAGAAATAGCCTTAATGGTAATAGTTTTGGTCTGTTATATCCCAATGCCCTGGAGAATCAGAATCCTCAAACATGTCAATATTTTTCATTAAAACTTTTCTGAAACTTTTCATTAAAACACATCTGCAAATATTGCAAAGTGACCTAATGCATGTAAACAAGTAAGAATCTATATAATCAATCGTAAATTATACCTGCCTCCTTGCCCAGTAGTGCTTTGAAAATGAAGTTTTACACACACACACTGCTGTTTGGAATGTAAGACTGTTGGTTTTTAATGGAATTAAATACTCCAGAATTTGCCCTGAAATATTCATGGTGTTTATGGGGAATTAATAGTTTCTAGTTATGTTACACAAGTGTGATTCTAGATTTCAAAGAAGTTCAAAGAAGATAACTTTGTTTTATGGGAAACCTTGTTTTCATCTTCAATAACAAATATAATGAAATTATAGTCTGTAACATTCTTATGTTGCTTGATTATTGTGTTCATGAATCTTAGCAAGTACAACTGGGAGGAAACAGGCACAGTTTGTGAGGTCATAAAGAATTCAGTCTTCATTTGCATGTTTCCCACCAAAAGAACAATTATTAGTTACTATTTTAAGTACATGAGACTTTGTACTGCATTAAATTCTTATGACTACAGAAAAAAGTTGTTCATACGTGGCTTGATGAAATACAATCTTCTTCAAACATAAAAACATTATCGGTTTGTATTGCAGAGAACTCTATTCCAGAAGAAAATCCCCAGACTCCTCAGTGAAAATAGCTTCTCAGAGTGACACACTGAATTTTATTTAGATTGTACGCATTTTGGTTACATTGTAAGAGTTTCAAGTTAAACAACTGTTGCAGATAGAATTATTTATAAATTTTGAGATTTTAATGAACTAGAAATTTCTTACTACCTTTCCATATTTACTCTTTTCCAGGCCAGTTGATTGTTATTTATATTTCCTAGTTTTATTGAACTATTACATGCCTTTATGATTTTATTCAGTTTTAAATGTATTCTCAACAGTAGGTCAAATTTCAGTGTCTTCATTGAGTTTATTTAAGTGCATATATCAAAGATCTGTACATTTTATATATTTTTTCATTTTGATTTTTTATTGAGGTAAAATATACATACAAAATTTACCACCTTTACCCTTTTGAAGTATACATTTAAGTAGTAATAACTACATTTACGTTCTTTTGTTTCCCTTAATTTTCCCATCCTTCCTATCCTTCCTGGACTCTTTTAATCACCAATCTATTCTCTATCTTCAAAAAACCCACTTTTTAATTTGCCACATATGAGTGAAAGCATGAAATATTTTTCTTTCTGTGCTTGGTTTATTTCACTTAACATAGTAGCCTCTAGTTCCATCCATGTGGCTGCAAATGGGAGGATGTCAGTCTTTTTTATGGCCAAATAATACTTCATTGTGTATATGTAGCACATGTCCTTTAACCATTCATCTGTTGGTAAGAACTTAGGTAGATTCCATATTTTGGTTATTATGAATAATGCAGTGAACATGGGAGTGTAGATATCTTTTCAATATGTTGATTTTGTTCCTTTTGGATATATACCCAGTAGTGGAAGTGCTGAATTATATGAAATTTTTAATTTATTTTATTTTAGTTTAGATTAGTTTTTTGAGGAGTCTCTACACTATTCTCCATAGTGTTTGTACTAATTTGCATTCTCACAATACAGAATTTACATTCTCACAAAATTTACATTCTCAGAAAAGTTGTAATGAAAAATATTGGCATGTTCACATCAGAAACTTTTTGATCCATGCCATTTTAACTGAGGTAAGATGATATATCATTGTAATTTTGATTTGCATTTCTCTGGTGATTAGTGATGTTGAGCACCATTTCATATACCTGTTGGCCAATTATATGTCTTCTTTTAACAAATGTCTGTTCAGATCTTTTGCCTATTTTTATTTATTTATTATTATTATTATTATTATTATTATTATTATTATTATTATTAATTTCAGATGGAGTCCTGCTCTGTCACCCAGGCTGGAGTGTCATGGCATGATCTCTGCTCACTGCAAGCACCGCCTCCTGGGTTCACACCATTCTCCTGCTTCAGCCTCCTGAGTAGCTGGGACTACAGGTGCGCGTCACCACCCCTGACTAATTTTTGTGTTTTTAGTGGAGATGGGGTTTCACCACATTGGCCAGGCTGGTCTCGAACTCCTGACCTTGTGATCCACCCACCTCTGCCTCCCAAAGTGCTAGGATCACAGGTGTGAGCCACTGGGTCCAGCCTGCCTAGTTTTAAATAGTATTATAGATTTAAACTGGTCTTGAGCTTCCCAAATTTTGACGGATTGAATTAATATTTCATAAATTCAAACAGAAACACTTTTCTTTCATCAGGATTTCTTTTAAAATCAGCAGTTGTGTGTTAGTTGTTCCACAAGCCAGCAATGTCAGTAGACAATTAGATTTAAGCACCATTTTACCCCCTAAAACTTTTACTTTCAGAAGATACATAACAAAAAGAGGTAGATGCAAATTTTCACCCTTGTAGTTTGTCAGGATAAAGTACTTTACTCACCTATCCATTCATGATATGGTTTGGCTGTGCCCCCACCCAATTCTTATATCCCATAATTCCCACGTGTCGTGGGAGGGACCTGGTGTGAGGTAACTGAATCATGGGGGCAGGTCTTTCCCATATTGTTCTCCTGACAGTGAATAAGTCTCAAGAGATCTGATGGTTTTGTAAAGGGCAGTTTCCCTACACAAGCTCTCTTGCCTGCCCTTCTGTAAGACAGGACTTTGCTCCTCATTTGCCTTCTTTCATGATTGTGAGGCCTCCCTATGTGGAAGGCCTCATGTGGAACTGTGAGTCAATTAAACCTCTTTCCTTTATAAATTACTCAGGTATGTCTTTATTAGCATCATGAGAACAGAATAATACAATTCACTCATTCATTCATTCAACAAATATTCAGTTAATTCTAGAAATATTGTACAGTGTTAACACCTTCATTCTAGTCCAGTAAGCCTAATTATTAAGTCCCTGTCTAGTGGAAGATATTTAAGAAAAAACAATAGTCACTGTAAATTTTGTTGTGATTCCTGGTGCAGAAAAGCCACACAGCAAATGTAAACCACCTTAAAGGGAAAATAACAAATATTTTTTGTCAAAAATTTATTTATTCTTTAAACAAAAGGTACATGTTTAGAAGGAAATAAGACTGTTAATTCCATGCTAGAGCCCAGTGGAAAAATTAGGGTAGCCAGCATGTGCTGAAATATCAATAAATGGAAGCACCACAATATGTTATGGGAGATATAATGTATTGACTGAAAGTAAAACTGAATAAAACATGTTTCTCTCAGAGCCAGAGAGCAGCAAACACAACTGAAACAGGCAATTAAAATAAAATTGTGTTGTCTTATTTACAAAAAATCTAGATAGTAACCAGTCATGAACATTTTAACACTAGTAAAGAATTAGTAATGGAATTTCAGAAAAACATACTCAATGTACTTAAGTATAATGGGCTTTTTCTTTTAAATGATGAGCTAATTGTCCCAGGGCTTTACATTTAAGTAATTTTCTAAAACCTAATTCTATCAAATTTCCAAACCTCTTCATCTAGTTTATATAAGTTCATATAAAGTATATATTCCTGCATATATATCCTTTTTCCTCCCACACTCTTTCCTGTGCAATTTCACTGGCCTTTAAATTCTCAGTCCTTGCATTCTGGGGACATTTTACTATGTACTTGTGTACCTCCCACATTTGAATGATAAACACAGTCACATACAAAACAATGCTCAAAGATATGCAATTTTCCTAGGATTGTAAAAATCTGTTAGACTATTTACCAAAATGTGTTACAATAACTACCATCCTAACCTGCTCTTACACCATGCAGGAAAATAAAACAGTCAACTCAGAGAGAGAAGGACCATGAATTGGGATGTACGTGGTCCCCTACAAATGTTTCTGAACTTCTGACCTCCTTTATTCTACTGGTTCTCTACCTTCCCGTAACAACACAGTTATGACAATCATACTTCCTCTTCTTACACCGAGTGTAAGAAATACATCTAAAAATCTAAAGGGTTTTCTTTGTTTAGTAATTCCATACTATTGCATATGTTTAGAAACCTACTGCATCTTAATCACTTTGGCTCTTAGTAAAGAGTTTTGTATCTAGTAAGCATGTTACCCATGTTACCCACTGTATTTCTCTAAATGATAATAGGTCTCTGTGATGTCCTTCAAACGAAGAAAATAATGCAAATTATTAAAGTTTTAACATTTTATAATATTTGATAATAAATATTTACAATATCTAAAGCATAATTTACCTAAAAACGATACAACATATTATAAGAAGATAATGTATGGCAGGCTTATTTTCAATATTAGAATTATTGGAAAACTAGACAAAGAAACAGAACTACTGTATCTATCATGAGGCAAGCAATCATTGGATGGAGTCCTTGCATATCAGTTTAACTAAATAAGGAAGAACTATTAGAAAGTAGTTGAATTGAATTATTTTCTTCATGACTTGGTGTATTTACTTAGAACAGTATTTTTCAAACTAGAATGAATCTTTGGATATTTACTCTAGTGCGCACACAAGTTCTAAGTTATACAACCTCTTACAATAAGAAATTTTGCGTTTTAGAGAAGTAATCATTATAAAAAGTGCAATGCATATTTTAAATCAAGAAGAAATATTGTCACCAGTATTTTTATTTTATGTGGATTTTAACACATATAAGACAAAATATAGTTATCGGAAAAGTGAGATAAAGCCTAATGAGCAGAAATGCTAACATTTTCTTCTGATATTTCAATGGAGGTGCATGCAGCTTCCTTTGTAGACCATTGCAGAGGAATACAAATGGCAATCAATGATGTGCTATGAGTTTATTGTATAGACCTGACAATTACAGATCAAGAATTGCCTAATATTATCCTGAAATTTTAGGTCCTTGTTTCCTGATGTGGTTCCTACTCCTTGGAAGATGGTTTTATAAAGTTAAGGAAATCCAAAACCCATCTTTTGACATGGAGTGTTGCTTATTTGAGGGTTCCTCCACTCATGGCCATGGACCAGTACCAGTCCACGGCCTGCTAGCAACCAGACCACATAGCAGAGAGTGAGCAGTGGGCCAGTGAAGCTTCATCTGTGTTTACAGCTGCTTCCATCACTTGCATTATCACCTGATTGCCACCTTCTGTCAGATCAGTGGCAGCATTAGACTCTCATAGGACCGTGAACCCTATTGTAAACTGCATGCGAATAATCTAGGTTGTGTGCCCCTTATGAGAATCTAATGCCTGATGATCTGCCACTGTCTCTCATCATCTCTAGACAGGACCATTTAGTTGCAGGGAAACAAGTTGAGGGCTCCCATTGATTCTACATTACGATAAGTTGTATAATTATTTCATAATATATTATAATGTAATAATAATGGAAATAAAGTGCACAATAAATGCTTGAATCCTCCCAAAACCATCCTCCTACAACCAGTCTGTGGAAAAATTGTCTTCCACGAAACTGGTCCTTGGTGCCAAAAAGATTGGGGACCACTGGCTTATCCCATTGTTAGGTTGCTAAATATAAAGTTGGCACATACCCTTGAATAAACAGGAAGTTGTATATCTACATTTGTGTTACTGATGTGTATAAATCATTTTATTGTTTATTCATTTGAAAGCAAACTAAGTGAAAGCAACTTTAACCTGAGTTCAAGTTGTCATTTTTCACATCAGTTCTTGAGTCCGAATAGATTTTGGGGCCTCTTTTACCTTATTACTATGGCTCAGTGCTGGTGATTTCAATGTTTAATTTGAGTCTGTATTTTAAATCAAATTTGTACAAAGTAAGACTTGACTCTGTAGGTTAATGAGAAACAATAGAGGGATGATAGATAAGTGGTAAGCTGGCACCACTTAAAGGCCAGTAAGATATGCAAATGAGCCAGAAAGAGTAAGCATAAGCAAGCTGAACTGCAATGAATCTCTGTGCAGCAGATAATCCCATATTCATTGTTCATGTTACTCACAGGGTAGGCAACATTTAATTTAAGCAGCAATATCATTAATTACATTAGATTTCAATTATCACTGTGTGTCATATTTTTTTAAAAGAAACTTGTAAAATGTTCAAATATGAAAAATGCTAACAACGGCATGACTAATAATATAATTTATATTAAGTTGCATTAAGATTATATTATACTATTAGGCCAGGCGCAGTGGCTCACACCTGTAATTCCAGCACTTTGTGAGACCAAGGAGGGTAGAGGGCTTGAGCTCAGGAGTTCAACACCAGCCTGGGGAACACGGTGAAACAAAGCCTCTACAAAAGATATAAAAATGAGCCAGGCGTGATGACTCATGCATGTAGTCCCAGGTACTTGGGAGGCTGAATTGGGCTAGTTCAGGAGTTCAACACCAGCCTGGGAAACATGGCAAAATCTCATCTCTACAAAAGATATAAAAATCAGACAGGCATGATGGCTCATGCCTGTAGTCCCAGTTACTTGGGAGGCTGAGTTAGGAGGATCAACCTGAGCCTGAGAGGTTAAGGCTGCAGTGAGCTATGATCATGCCACTGCACTCCAGTCTGGACAACAGAGTGAGACCCTGTCTCAAAAAAAGTGTAGTATGAGCTTATAATATAAAGAGTAAAACAGCTATAGGCTCCAAAATTACTTGTAATCATCTTAGAGTGATGATGATGTTGATAGAGATAACTTAATTTGAAATGACTGTTGACTGGAGGGTATTTCCAATTTAACTTAAGTTTCTCGACCAGGGAACAACTGAAATGATTTGTAGTTTCATAAAGCATTGTGAAAGGCCATTTCATTGTCCATAAGAAATAAACTTGAAATCGGATTCCCTCTACCAAGTGTATGATAGAATGCCACTTTCACAATGTAACATCCAACTTTTATTAGAAACTACTGTATCACCATAAAACCAAATTCTTCCCTGCATTTTTGGTCATGCTCAGAAAAAAAAATATTTATTTTTTTACTATGATAAATCATACATACATAGTAAGCACAGTTTATAGACTGTCAAGGTCATGACTCTTAACATTAATATGGTTTCCTTATTTCCAAAGATCAATTGACATTGTTTTATGAAATTTAAATTATAGAAAAAGAAATCCTTCATGTTTCTGTATGGTTACGGTCAGAGATCAATTTTGAAAACTGTTATAGTAAGTCCTAGTAATAACAACAGCAATAACAAATTTTGGTAAGAAAAAGGACCATTATTTTGGATTATTTTTTTTCACTTTGTTGTATTTTTTCTTTCTGTTTCTCTTTCACACATTTCCCCAAACATACATGCTTGTGAACTGTAGTTGCTTAAACAGGATGAGTTTACATATGTAAGTAAATTGGCATTATATAATCCCAGAGGCTGATGCTTGTTTTGGTTATAAGAAATGTTTTTCTCTGCAGTAAATGGCAGTAAATGGTCCTTGGTTAGCAAATATATCAATGGAGGTACAGTGGTACAGTAGCCTGCCTGCAGAAGTACATAGATTGGGAAGGAAGAGAAGATAGCTAAACAAAGAGGTTTTGAATTTTTCTTGGTAACAGATTATTTCAAACTGGCATTCTAGAATAAACATTAAGCCACTGGGAGGAGGAAGGAGAAATAGAGTCAGAGAGAGAGAAGAAGGAGAAAATGAGGGGAGAAAGAGAGCGATGAGAAGGCAGAGGGGAAGGAGAAGAGAAGAATGAGGAAAGGAGAGGAGGAGAGAGAGAAGAAAGAGAACTGCCCAGCAATATAGCAACCCATGAGTGGCCTGCAGAAAAATGCCAACCTGAAAGTACTATTGGCAGACATCAGAAAATGTTGCCTATATTTCTGTATTATTTCTAATGTTTATAACTGAACCTTAGTTTATAGTACATATTGATTCAACCATAGTACTTGAATGAGTAATTTTATATACGTATCTGGCATTGTTACTTGTAGATAGAAATTTTCCACTTAGCTATGCACACGCACTCATGCACACACACACATACACACACCAAAAAGGGCAGTGTTCACATATACACACACCAAAAAGGGCAGTGTTCACATATGAGATTCCTATTTATCTCCATGATGGATGAAATTAATAGATTAAATCATATCTATTTTTGAATGGAAGCTTAACAATAATATATATACTATGTGTGCATGATATTCATCACTGTTGCAAGGCACATAAAAAGTATGGAATATTAAAGATTAATAATACTAGTAGGCAAATGTAAATATGTATATCTATAAGCATGTGCACATGTATATATGTTTTAAAATCATGAAAGGTCACTCAGAAGTCGACATAGAAAATACAAAATGGCTTTGAATCTATTTCATGTTCTGTTAATGAAAGATTGCTGACATAAAAAGAAAATCCAGAACGTATTTATATTTATTTAAAATGAAACGAATGTAGAGCTCACAAAGGCAATGTGTCTCCTCTGTAAACACACAGAAATGACACTTTTACCTTTTCATAGCTATCCATCCACCTGAGCCATTACTGTCACTGAGGAATGTGACTTTTTAAAAGTTCCTTGTGTAATGTTAATGATATTCAATCATGTTATTACCCTAAGTGTATATTCTTGTATTTGGATGGCAAAGCAACTTCAATCATACTATTGCCGATGGAAATGCAGTAGATCTGACAATTTTTGTAATGGGTTTATTGCTACAACAAGGGCTTTCAAGTTAATCATTATTTTACTGCTTTTTAAGTTTGGATGAGCTAAATTTCCTAGCATGATATTTTATCTTCTTTCTATGTGCTGTTTTCCAATATGTAAACAATTATGTTTGTTTCCTGATAAATGTTACTGTCTGTACCGAATTTTTAGGATATAGTTTAACTTTTCTCCCTCCATTCTTTTTTTTAATTTTAAGACATTTAAAATAAAGATGTGCTTTTCTACAGGACACAATGCTTTGAACTGATTTCTCCTGCTTTGAGGTAAAGGCAACAACGTTTGAATGTAACATTTTTCAGAACCAGTTTCAATTTCAAGGT
This sequence comes from Piliocolobus tephrosceles, assembly GCF_002776525.5. NCBI lineage: Eukaryota > Metazoa > Chordata > Mammalia > Primates > Cercopithecidae > Piliocolobus > Piliocolobus tephrosceles. The sequence continues at coordinate 94,961,080 of NC_045436.1, forward strand.
CTCTTTCAATTTCCTTTCCTTTCAGCATTAATGATACAAAGTGAAATTGTACTCCACAGGAGCTCCAAACTTTTATTATTTTTTAAAAGGTAGAGCAGTAAGAAAAGCTTAGCATTAAATTATATAATCTTAGCAGGTAGTAAAACTTAATTGTGCTTTTTTATTTAAAAAATTAAATGGTTTCAAAGAGTCAGAACAGATGGGAATAGCTGAAACTGTGGAAAGAGTTCTGAAGGTGCACACGCATGCACACACACACACATGCTCAAAACTAGATTTATTGAGGCCAAAAACCAAACACATATCTTTCCATTATCACATAGCACTGAACAGAAAAGTAGAAGGATATTCCTTAGTGTAATGATGAGTAACTGTCCAAAATGTAATAACTTTATCCCCAAGAACCAAAAGAAAACAAAAGTGATCAACTGAATTCTGATTGTACCAACAAGATGGTAATGTGAGAAATAATCATAACCAAAGTGAACAGATTAGAAACGGATTAGAAGAGACATTAAGTTAGGTATGGAATGAGCAATATAATTTAATGAAATAAATGAAAGTTGTCTTTTGTCTCATTGCTTACAGAACCCCATCTCCATATTTATAGACATGCAAAATATCTCCTCTCCACATTGTGATTACCTTCATATGGAAAAGGGTTTCATATGGTACATATGTGACTATCCTTGGATGCAATAATTTATGAGGAGAATTACAAAGAAATACATTTGGGCTTCTGCAGGCTTGAGAGCTGAGAATAAATACAGATGTGCACTAAGAACCTACATTTGGGACAGACTCAAAGTTGTGAACAAAATTATTAACCCAAGGAGTTCTATTATTTTTACTTTAAAAAACTCTTCTAGAGACATTTTTCATACAATCTATCTTTTCACCCGCTTTTTCTAGTCTTTCACTTTGCAATGTTATATCTTGGTTTCTTCTTTAAAAAGGGGGTACGTTCACATGTTCATCTATTCTCCACTAGCCCTAGAAGTAAGACAAGTCATTTCAAGGTTTTCTAAACTCTTTAAATTCATAGTAACTGAGGGAAAGAAATTCCACACAGACACATGAGGAGAAGTTGCAATAGCTCTTATGACTTTTCTAATAGTGTTTCTGGTACTCAGTCTTACTAGGTTAGCTCTCTCTAAAGCTTCAGTATAGGAACTAATTGGCATGTCCTATCTTGAGGGTTATTCCCACTACATCTCTGCAATCCTGTTATTTTTAAATACTGGTTTTCTTCTGTTTTCTCAGATAGTTCCCATTCCACTGTCCCCATATTGCTCCATGAAAGCAAGCCTTCATTGTTTATATCCTATAGAGACAAATACAGTGCAGTAATAAATAGTGGCTATTGGGGCATACAAATCATTCAAGGCGAATTAATTTATACTGTAGGGTAAGTGCTATATGGATGCCAATCAATGTGTTCCTTCATCTTTCTACAAAAGTTGCTAGATATTCTTTTCATTTGTGCAGCCTAAGAAAAGTTTATGGACTTCAGGGTGAACAATTCTCAGCAGAGACATTCTGATGTCTCAATTTGGAAAAACTTTTCTCAGAAAGGAATTAACTCTATTTACTGTAAACTTCTATAACTCTTTTACATTGTGAAAATGAAAAATGCATTTTCATTTTGAGAGGTCAATACAGTACTCTTTAAGCATCATAAAAACTCTAACTGCAATTAAGTAAACTATTGCTGATAATCTGTGAGAGACTTACAACCAAAATTAAAATTTAAAATAGCTGTACACACCTGAACTAAAATTTGCATGAAATATTCAAGTAGGATAGAGTTTCAATATTTAAAATAGTTTATACTTTAAAATTTATGTCACGAATGCAAGGAGTAACAGGGAACTAATTGTGATAGTCCACATTAGATATGTGTTAAATATTATTTGGGAGGACGGCATCAATTTGGGAGTTTATGTAATGATAAGACTGATACCGTTTTTTCTAGCAGCAGTATTTCAAATGAACATTTACACACACACAAATATACACAAAGAGAGATATACACAAAGTTCCTTTGTTCAGTGTAGTCCCAACATGGCATTTTTAAATATTTAAATAATTAAAATAATTGTTAAAATTACACAAATGACATTGTAGAAAGAAAATGAACTAATTTTCTTCTTTCAACTAGTAATTTAGAATAATTTATAATTGAGTACATTGAAATAAGATATTGGAATCTACAAAGAACTTAAACAAATTTACAAGAAAGAAACAAAAAATCTCGCCAAAAAGTGGATGAAGGATATGAACAAATATTTCTCAAAAGAAGACATTTATGCAGCCAACAAACATATGAAAAAAAGTTCATCATCACTGCTCATTAGAGAAATGCAAATCAAAACCACAATGAGATACCCTCTCATGCCATTTAGAATGGTGAAATAGGAATGCTTTTACACTGTTGGTGGGAGGGTAAATTAGTTTAACCATTGTGGAAGACAGTGTGCCGATTTTTCAAGGATCCAGAACCAGAAATACCATTTGACTCAGCAATCCTATTACTGGGTACATACCCAAAGAATTAAAAATCAATCTACTATAAAGACACATGCACACATATGTTCACTGCAGAACTATTTACAATAGCAAAGACTTGGAACCAACCGTAATACCCATCAATGATAGACTGGATTAAGAAAATGTGGCACACATACACCATGGAATACTATGCAGTGATAAAAAAGAATGAGTTCATGTCCTTTGCAGGGACATGCATGAAGCTGGAAACCATCATTCTCTGCAAACTAACACAGGAACAGAAAAATCGAACACCACATGTTCTCACTTATAAGTGGGAATTGAATAATTAAAACACATGGACACAGGGAGGGGAACATCACACACTGGAGTCTGTCAGGGGGTGATGGGCAAGGGGAGGGAGAGCATTAGGACAAATGCCTAAAGCATGTGGGGCTTAAAACCTAGATGACAAGTTGATGAGTGCAGCAAACCACCATGGCGCATGTATAGCTATGTAAGAAACCTGCACGTTCCGCACATATATCCCAGAACTTAAAGTATAATAATAAAGAAAAAAAGTAGACAGTGTTCAAAATTGCAGGCTAACAGCTAAACTACTTTTAGAAAGCATGGTACACTTAGTTGAAATTGTAATCTTGAAATAAATGATATTAAATGCTTATATGAGAGGAAAAAAGTGACACTTCATTAATTAATCATATATTTTAGGAAGACATGGAAAGAACATCAGAATAAAATAAAAATTATAGACGGAAGGGACACACAAAGGAAAAAACAAACATTGAAACAGAAAGGGAAGGCAAAATAGTGAGGATTAAGAAAAGGGAAAATGAAGTGAGCTAATTTCTGTCTAATAGATCAATCAAGAGAGAAAACAAAAATGAACAACATTCAAAAAGAAAATGTGACATAGTCAATAGGTTTTAAAGTACAATAATGATCTATTATGAACAACTTAAAACTAGAATTTTTAAGCAAGGCAGTTGAGATATTTTTTGAAAATATAAACTGCAAATAACTCATGAAGACTGTAAGAGAAAGAATATACCATAAGCAAAACAACAAAGAATATACCATAAGCAAGCAAAGTAATTTTAACACACTTCAGAATTAAATTTTCAGATTCAGACCATTTTAGAAAATCTTTAAATAATAAATATGGCCAGTATTACATGAACTTCTAGAGGCAACAAAATATGCATAGAAAAAATGCCCACAAGAGATGTATGATCATATTGATGTATTTAACTACAATAAATTAAATTGTTGTATGAATCAAATATCATCATTAAAAGATATAAAAAGACTTGAAATATACCATTAGGAGAAGATATATGCAAATGTATCAGGCATTAAAATACAGACTATATAAAGAATTTTCAAAAATTAATATAAAATATAAAAATAATTCTAAATTAAAATGAGGAAGAAGACATACAGAGTATGCAAACTGTAAAAAAGAAATAGTCATTAAGTACAAGAATAGCTATTCATCCACATAAGCAGGAAAATACAAAAATTTTAATGTTTGACAGTACCAACATTGGAGATAGTAAATACTACAAAGAAAATGAGTTTAGTGAGCTAGAGCTATAGGTATCGATGTGGGTGAACCATAGGAGTAAAAGAAAGAGAAAAAGCAATTTGAAGAAAATTTAAAACATCTAAAATACTAAGCAATTTATTCTTTAGGGATGTTTTCTTATGTGATACAAGTAAAAAGAAAGTTAAGAAAATGATACACTTGAAATTCAGGATATGTTTTGCCATTCTAGTGGTAGCAAAAAAGTGACATGATTGGAAAGGTGGTGGTATTATTCTCTATTCTAAACTAAATGGTTTGTGCCAAACTATTCTTCTTATTATCTTTTAAGTTATAGACATTGTTAGATATACTCTTTAGAATGTAGGAAATATTTCAAAATTATAAATATAAAGAAAATACATCAGAAGCCTATTTGATTTATTTTGGGGAGAAAAAGTGATGGGTAGAAGTGATCAATCCCAGCAATGCTCTAGAGCTAGGCTCAGAGTAGACATGAGTAATGATGAGTTGAATAAAAATAAAAGACAATGTCTATGGCTACATTAACAGTTTAAACTATTTTCTAAATGATAATAAAATATATTCTAGCTTGCTCAGGATTATGTAAACTAGTTGACATTTTCCATGATAATTTAATTTATTTCAGGGCACCATGTGTATTTCTATAAGGAGCATGAAAATAACAAATTTTTGGTTTTTTTTTCTCTTTGGTCATTTTTTAGATGTGAAACCATTTTGTGTATCTTTTGCTGGTTATCATTATAGGAACACAGTGGCTTTAACTGAGGAGGTTCATTACAATCTAAGCCAATTAATTGTCTAATTAATTACAATTTATCTCGCCACAGAGAATGACAACGTATACAAAACCAATCAGAAAATATCCCAGTGGACTTCCCCCAGGGCTTCTAAAGCATTACCATGAGACTTAAGGACTCTTATAAAAGACTGCTTCTTTACCTTTCTCAGACTTTGTTACCTTCTTACCAAAATACTTCTCAATACTTTTTTTACCAAAATACTTCTTAACACTTTCTTTTCCTCATGTAGACAATTGCTAAAACTTGACTAGTGAAATGGAACTCATGGACTTTAATTGTCTTCTTCCCTCGTGTTTCAAGAAATTGCTCTCAGCTCCATAATTATCTAATACTGTAAAGTAACCAAAGTCAGTGCTTATATTAGTATTAGATCATTACTATGTAGCTTGTTTTGAGTACTAATAAATTTAGGTAACGTCCAATTTTTAAATTAAAATTTAATTTGCATTAAAAACAGTAAAAATATTCTGAGCAGAAAATCTTCACATGGTCAGAGGCCTTGTTTGAAATGCTTTTTTTTTTTATGGAGTCTCGCTCTGTTACCCAGGCTGGAGTGCTGTGGCCGGATCTCAGCTCACTGCAAGCTCCGCCTCCCGGGTTCACGCCATTCTCCTGCCTCAGCCTCCCAGGTAGCTAGGACTACAGGCGCCGCCACCTCGTCCGGCTAGTTTTTTGTAGTTTTTAGTAGAGACGGGGTTTCACCGTGTTAGCCAGGATGGTCTCGATCTCCTGACCTCGTGATCCGCCCGTCTCGGCCTCCCAAAGTGCTGGGATTACAGGCTTGAGCCACCGCACCCGGCCTTGAAATGCATATTTTTAAAAATTAATAGCTGGTTGACACACAGGAAAGTGATATACATGAAAGCATGCCTATAAACAACTTGTTTCTAACAAAGAAATAGACATATTTGCAACTCTGTCATCAAGAAAATGAACACATTAAACTAAATAAAATTATTTCAATCGATCATAATTTCTAGGCAGAACAACTGAAAGTAAAGATTTAAGTTCCTTGTTGTCTTGACACTTAACCCCTATACACTCTAAGTTTAGGAATATTTGTGACACACTATATAACCCCTAAACACTCTAAGTTTAGGAATATTTGTGACACAGCGTCAGTTGGTACATCTCACAGTGATGGTAGGAGGGGCTCATGTTGAAATTCTTATTCATCAAGGAGTCATAAATAGGAAGGAAAAAAAGAGTTCAAAATTCCAAATTCCAGACAAATATTGTAATTTCCCTGTTTCATAAACATTGTTCTCTTTTGAGTCAGGCATTCCTTTAATTGTCTTTCTTTGAGGACTTCTTGTACCTACTGAGCATTCATGCTTTCTTCCTTATAACCAATGAAAGGCATACAAGAGCCTCCTATCTCAGTGCATGAGGCATTTTTCCTCTATATGAAACTAACTTATCATTGGTTTATCACTGCATATTGCAAATACTTTATTCAATCTGTTTTTCTTCTTATTTGATTTATTTCTATGTAATGATTACCATTAAAATTGCAAGACTTAAGTGTGACGATTTCTAAGTGTACACTGACAACCCGACGGGGCCAGAAAATCTACATTTATTGTTTCAGAGGTCAAATGTGGATGCCCACGGTAAATCATTAGACCTTAGCCCATTAAAATTATGAGACCATAAATCAAACTCCTCATCCTTCCAGCACTTTTAACTCTGTCTGATTCCATACATTTTGATGAACACATCCAGGCTAAAAACAGCAGTGATGACACTGCATTTCCAGTTTTCTTTTTGCTCCATTGGGTCCATATTCAAGTTCTGTCAATTCTACTTCTGCATGGACTTTCTTGATCTTCCCTTTTCATCCAGTTTGCCACCAAGATAAGCTGAGTCTATCTTACAGACCGAACTCTGTCTTAGCTACTTTACGCTCCTTCTCTCTTTAATGCTCACCAAAATATTCTGAATTGGGTTGCTTTACATTGGTGTTACAGATAAATGGTTTGAGGGTTGACGATATTAGGTTAAGGTAAACTAATAGGTGTGGAAGTTAAGATTCAAACCCAAGCCAAGCCATTGTCTTTTAAAAGAGAGTTTAAACATTCAAGACAGATAGTTCTGGGTTTGTCCCTTGTTCTGCCGCTTAAGCCATATATTAGACAACTATCTTAATATTGCTAAGCCTCATTTTATTCATTCAAAGTGTATAAAACATTACTTCTTAATATTGTTGTGTGCTTGTAAATGATTAGCACCTTTTTAGCATATATTAATATACTCAATAAGTACCTTATTTTAAGTTACAATCATTAGTATGATTGTATTATTGTAATAGATTCTTTAATTGGTCGCCTCAAAACTTCTCCCTGGTTCAAATAATATATTTTCCTTTAATTCCAACTCTGATCATGTCATTTTCTAGCTTAAAAATCCTGAGTGACTCCAGTGGTATCCTATTTTCAACAGAATGAAGGCTAATGTTCTATGACAGCATAGGGGCTTTATATTCTGGCCACAAACAGAACCTACATTTAGTCCCACTATTTCTCATTTACCTTATAATTCAATTAACACAGGCAACTTATCATTCTCAAAAAGGTCCTGATGTTTTCAGCCAAGTCTGAGCTTAGGCTGATCCACCGGCCTAGAATACACTGCCCAGCTATCATTGCTACAATTCTGTCCAGTGATCACAGAGGACTCAAATGCCACATCCTCCATTAAATATTCCTACTTCCTAGAGGGAGAATTACTGTCACCTGTCTTTGTCCCCACTGTGTACAATAATGTTGGCATGGTATATATTGCATATTGCATTCTGCCTTGTAATGCAGATAATTGTGAATATGTCCTGTCTATACTACTGAAATTAGGAACTGAATACATATTTGTGTGAACTCTCTAATAAAGACTGATATACAAAGGAAAAGGTTTTGCTGGTAAGCATTTTCTCAATTTTTTAATTCTTATTTTAAAATGTATTTTTATACAATTTTGGCAATTTTTTAAGTGTAGAATAACCCTATTTGCTTCCATAAATGAACCTTTTTAAAACAGATGATTTTTCTTTCCATTGATAAAGTGAAATGTGTGGTGCTCCTTGAAAGAATTCAGAAGAAATGAAAATCTAGATTACTCACACTGAGATTTTTAATAAAAGAAGAAAAATTATGATTAAATATATCCTGTACAGTAACTGTCCTCTTGAAAGTAAATTTGAGGTTGTCCGAGGTCACTACTGACTGCCAAAATACATGATAATAGATCTTCTCTTTTCAAACAACCCAAATTCTACTTACTAAAACAATTTAATTGACACAGTGATACTCCTTGTTTACATGGAATATAAGCCATTCTTATTATAAGCCCTTGATACTGCCTGCTTTTCTCCTTGATCAATTGAAGACTTTCAAATAGTACATCTAATTCGCACAGCTGGGCACCTAAGGATTTCATGATGTTCCAAATGTAATCCCTCCCTGACAAGGGAGACCTAGGGAGTTCTGTATCAGGATATCAAGACCATCATTTCTGGGAAGTATTGCTGATGGCTCCTCTCTCCTGCACAGGCTTGCTGTGACCAAGCTCCTAACTACCACATTCTCTGTCATGTGCACTATGTCAAACTCCACATTGTGATGTAATTGTCCAATCCCATATTTCCTCCAGGAGCAAGCCACTGCTGTCTGTGCCATTTTTCTCAAGATGACTGCTGCCCACAAAACTGAACTCAGAGATTTGGTACCTTCTGTCCACTACCGAATATCTTTGATAAATGCTGATTCCCACCAGTCCAGACCACTGCCCAGCTCTTATGCTACACTTGCTGATTGTATGCTGGGTCACCCGCCTAGAAACTGCCAGTAAGTTTCAATTACTGCTTGTTTCACTGCCTGGCTGGGTCATCCACCCAATTCTTGCTGCTTGGACTCTTTTGCATTGCTAAATCTATACTGGTTGATATGCATCAAATCTGGATTCCATCTACCACAAACCAGGCTTTGTTTTTCATCTGTAACTCTGAAAATGATTCAAACCTCATTGAGTCTGAAGTATGAAATATTCTAAAAACAGATTTTTTACTAGTTTACCAAATACAGCAAAACTTATTTATAATCATGAAATATAGAAAACTAATGCTTTCATTTACTAATGTAGCCCCTCATCTTCTGTGCTAATGTTCATAGGATAAACAATGTCTTATTTTCTAAAGGCACAAACTTAATAATCTTGAGGGTTTTTTTTCTCTCTCATCCAACCCTTATTCAAATTAGGAATCAAATTTTTAAATTTTGTTTTATACTAGATTTCTTCTTTGCTGTTCATAGCAACCTGTCTCCTGTTTAATGACATTATAATTCTTGAACATATTTTGACTGGAATTTTTTTTCAGATATTTACATTACTAATAGAAGAGTCCTTCTTAAATATAGTAACCTTATCATTTTCTTGTTTAAAAAAGAGAAGATTTCAAATGGCTGTTGGAACTAAAACTTATTTTCCTGTATTTTCAACACCCTCTATTAACTGTTTTTTATATTTGTTAACTTATCATCTTTGTTTTCATCATCAAATTTGTACAATTTATTACTTTTTCACTTTATAGTTTTGAGCATATGGTTTTCAACTCATAAAATATATAGTAAAATAAAGACATGAAAACATTCCTGTTAAGACATCGGTAAATTACTTGTATCTAGATCAAGCCTTAATACCAGCCTAGGTTCAGATCCATTGAAAACACTACATAGGAAGGAAAATCAAACCAATTAGCCTGCTAGCTACTTATTTTGTACTCCAAGTTTATAATATAGATTTTGTTTTCCACTTTTGTTGTATATGCAAAATATAAAAATCACTTGCTTCAAGATAAAGTTCAAAACTTTATTCTTTCTTTAGAAAGTAAATTATTCTTTCTTTAGAAAGTAAATCAGTTCTGGCCAGGCACTGTGGCTCACACCTGTAATCCCAGCACTTTGGGAGGCCAAGGCGGATGGATCACAAGATCAGGAGATCAAGATCGTCCTGGCTAACATGGTGAAACCTCGTCTCCAAAAATAAATAAATAAATAAATAAATAAATAAATAAATAAATAAATAAATAAATAAATAAATAAAATAAATTAAAAAATACAAAAAAATTAGCCGAGCGTGGTGGTGGTTGTCTGTAGTCCCAGCTACTCAGGAGGCTGAGGCAGGAGAATGACGTGAACCCAGAGTTGGAGCTTGCAGTGAGCCGAGATTGTGCCACTGCACTCCAGCCTGGGCATCAGAGCGAGGCTCCATCCCAAACAAAGAAAAAAAGAAAGAAAGAAAGTAAATCAGTTCTGTGACTAAATGGTTCTGCTCTCACCAAACAATTAAAAGACAATATTATAACTGTCAATTAAATATTTTTTAATCATTTGTAAGGTTGCTTATTACATTATTTGGGGCATAACTAGATGTGTGAGAAAAACTGTTACCTCTTAATTTCGGAGTTGACTTATATACATAAAGATGCTAAGTGAGAATTAAAGTCAGTAATTATGCAGGGACTCAAGTTAAAAAGAAATAACCGGCTGCTGGAGTCATTAGGGGATGTGTCACATTCTTATGAAAAGTAGAACTTAAAATATGGGTAGATTTAGGAAAAGTAGTTTAGTAAAGGCACAGAAACTGAGAAAAATAGGTCGTGGTAGACATGAGATAGTCACAGTTGAAAACTATATAGTGGGCAAGTCTAACAAAAAACAGTGTGTATCGAGAAGTAGGAAGGATAGATATTGAAATGTAAATTTGAGCTGGCTCACAAGGAACATTGAAATAAGAAATTTGGTTTTATCAGAAAACAGACAACCTACAGGATGGGAAGAAACTTTTGCAAACTATGCATCTGGCAAAGGTCTAATATCCAGTATCTATAAGGAACTTAAGCAAGTTTGCAAGAAAAAAATCAAACAACCCATTTTGGGCAGATGACATGAACAGACACTTTTCAAAAGTACACATACATGCAGCCAATAAGCATATGAAAAAAAGCTCAACATCACTGATCATTAGAGAAATGCAAATCAAAACCACAATGAGATACCATCTCACACCAGTCAGGATGGCTCCATGCCTGTAATCTTGGTACTTTGGGAGGCTGAGAAGGGCAGATCACTTGAAGTCAGGAGTTCAAGACCCGCCCAGCCAACATGGTGAAACCCCACCTCTACTAAAGCTGAGTGTGGTGGCACATGTCTGTATTCCCAGCTACTCAGGAAACTGTGGCAAGAGAATTGTTTGAACCCTGGAGGTGGAGGTTACAGTGAGTCGAGATCTTGCCACTACACTCCAGCCTGGGTGACAGAATGAGACTCTATCTCTAAATAAACAAATAAATAAAAATAAAAGTCAAAAAATAACAGATGCAGGCGAGGTTGTGGAGAAAAAGGAATGCTTATATACTATTGGTTGGAATGGAAATGAGTTCAACCACTGGGGAAGACAGTGTGGCAATTCCTTGAGGACCTAAAAACAGAACTGCCATTCGACCCAGAAATCCCATTACTATATATATATACCCAAAGGAATGTACATCATTTTATTATGAAGACACATACATGCATACAATCATTGCAGCACTCTTCAAAATAGCAAAGATATGGAATTGACCTAAATGTCTATTAACGGTAGACTGGATATAGAAAATATAGTACATATACACCTTGGAATACTATGCGGCCATGAACAAGAATGAGATCATATCCTTTGCAGGAACATGGATGTAGCTGGAAACAGATATGGAAACTAATATGGAAACAGAAAACCAAAAAACACATGTTCTCACTTATAAGTGGGAGCTAAAAGATGAGAACACATGTCATTCCCCATAGAGGGGCCTACTGGAGGGTGGAGAGTGGGAAGAGGGTGATTGCTTTAAGGGCCACAGTTATATTAACAGTTATATTAACAGGTCAAAACATGACTATATATCTGACTTAATTGATAGATAATATTTCACCATCGTTAAAAATATAATTAATTTCTAGGAACTTATATACATGAGTAATCTTTCTCATATATCTTGAATTTTTAGGTATACAATGAAATTTTATTAATAAACAAATGATAGTTACTGAAACTGAATTTAATTTTGATTGCCTTATAAAAGGACATTGATTTTTATCTCAGTAGCATTAGTTGGAGAAGAGAATGATAAAATGAAATAAGGCATGAATAATTCTACAAAAAAATGATATACAGTAGATAGCTTAGGCCAATTATAACTAAGTATTAGAAATAATGAGCACTTAACTTCAGTCAAAAAACTCATATTCTGGCCGTGCACAGTAGCTCATGCCTGTAATCCCAGCACTTTGGGAGACTGAGATGGGTGAATCACTTGAGGTCAGAAGTGTGAGACCAGCCTGGCCAACATGGTGAAACCTCGTCTCTACTAAAAATACAAAAATTAGCCACATATGGTGGTGTGTATCTGTAGTCCCAGCTACTTGGGAGGCTGAGGCAGGAGAATCACTTGAACCCAAGAGGTGGAGGTTGCAGTGAGGTGAGATTGTTCCACTACATTCCAGCCTGGGCAATAAATAGAGTGAGACTCCATTTCAAAATGAATAATAATAAAAATAAAATAAAATCTAGTATTCTTTTCAATGCATTAAAATTCTTTGCCTTAAAAATACTTACTCTTTAACAGTATGATTCAGAATCTCTATCTCAAAAGAGAAAATTGGGCTCAGATGAAAATATGCCTTCACAAACACACACACACACTAACACAGAGACACACACTCACACACACACACACACACACACATACATTGATAGAGTGAGGTGGTGCTGAGGATAAGGCTATGTCTGAATTTGTTGTTAATGCTCTTGCTATTCCAGTCTAATTGTGGGAGTGGCTGAGGAAGAGTCCATTTACAAACATAACCAAGATTTTTTATCCATAACACTCCTGCTTTCCTTAATTTGTTTTATTGAGGAACAGAATACCTCTTTCATACCTTGAAATAGGGATGACATTTGAATTTCAAATTCAAATAGGTATTTCATACAGATTGAAATATGTATGAAATACCTATTAAAATACCAATTGAATACCTCTTTTATACTATTTTGGAGTAATATAGGAAATTGTCAGTAACTATGCAACACCATTGTTCTAGAATTGGGGTAAAGTTTGAAGGAGAATGAAATTCTCTTTGTGCACTAGTGTATTACTGTTGTACTACCAGGAAAAAAAAAAAAAAAAAAAAAAAAAAAAAAAAAAAAAAAAAAAAAAAACATGAGAATGAAGAATATGAGACCGTCAAAACTTTTTGACACAAAATTGAAATTATTTCCCACAAAACTGTATTTATCCAAAAAATAAAGTCAAAAAGCAAAAACTGTGACTAGAACATTTTTTCTTTGGGCATATAAGTAACCTAGTATGTAAATAGTTTTCAATTCTCAATTCCAATCAAATTTCTCATATTTATTCATTAATAGGTCTGAGGGAAATATTCAAATTATAGAAGTTTAAGAAAAACACAGATAAAAATCCAGAAAGCTTATTTAATAAAATAATAGAAGAAAATTGCTCAAACCTAAGGAGAAATACAAATATTCAGCCAGAGGAAGGCCAAACAAGACTACACCAAGACATGTTATCGTCAAACAGTGAACAATCAAAGACAAAGGATCTTGAAAGCAGCAAGATAAAAGCATACAAAATATGTTTGAAGGACTTGAAGAAGGCACCAATAAATGGAAAGCTTATCCCCACTGCTGAGGTAGAAAAATTATTATTATTGAATGTCTATGATATCCAAAATGATCTACAGATTCAAAACAATTCCTATCAAAATTCCAAGGACATTTTTCACAAAAATTGAAAAAAAATTTTAAAAGATATTAAAATATATATGAAACTACGAAAGATCTGAATAATCAAAGCAACCTTGAGGAAAACAAATGTACTTCAAAATATACTACAAAGCTATAGTAATCACAACAGTATGATACTAGCATAAAAACAGACACACAGTCCAATGGAATAAAATGGTGAGCACAGAAATAAATTCTTGCATTTACAGTCAATAGATTTTCAGCAAAGTTTCTAAGAACAGATAATAGGGAAAGGGCAGTCTCTTCCATAAATAGTGTTAAGAAAACCGGATATCTATATACAGAAGAATGAAATTAGAGCTTCATCTCACACTATATTCAAAAATCAACTTAAAATAGATGAAAGACTTAATTGTAGGACCTATACCCATAAAATGACTAAAAGAAACCATAGAGGAAACCTCTATGACATTGGTCTGGGCAAGATTTTTTTAGCTACGACCCCAAAAGCACAAGCAACAAAAGTAAAAATAAACAAATGGAATTACATCAAACAAAAAAGCTTCTATACAGCAATGGAAGCAACAGAGTGAAGAGACAACATAGGAAATGGGAGAAAAAATTGCAAACTATACATCTGATAAGAGGTAATAGCTAAAGAACATATCAAATTCAAGTAACTCAATAGTAAGAAAACAAATAACTCACCTAAAAAATGAGCAAAAGGCCTGAATAAACATTTCTCAAAAGAAAACATAAATGACCAATAGGCTTATAAAAATACTCAACATTGCTAATCATCAGGGAAATGCATGTCAAAATACATAATCTCACCTTTTTGTGGAGTCTAAAAAAATTAAACTCAAAGAAGCAGAGAGTAAAATGGTAGTTCCCAGAGGTTGAGAGTGAGGAGGTTGGAGAGATTTTGGTTAAAATACACAAAATTTCATGTTGATTGGAAGAATAAGTTGAAGAATACTACTAGTAGATTCTAGTAGTAACAATGTATCATATTCTTGAAAATTACTAAAAGAGTAGATTTTAAGTGTTTTCACCAAAAAGTGATAAGTATCTGGGATAATTACTTCCTATGTCATTTTGCTGTATCTAAACATTTCACCATTTACACATATTTCAAAACGTCATGTTGTACATGAAAAATATATATTGTTTTTGCCAATAAAAAAGTAAAAATAAAAATAATTCTGAGGGAGAACCAGAAATAACAACAAAAGAGTCAGTAAAGAGTATTTTCTTCAAAAACACAGTTCAGTTAATATGTGTACATAAATAAATATTATACATTACTTCATATATAGGATATAATTCTATCCATAGGAACATACACTAATAAATATATACACACACACATAGCCTTTCTGATTCTCTCTCCATATGTGACACTGCTCAAGCCTTGGTTAAATTTCAATCTTATTTTATTCTGTTTGGGGTTATGTCAGTTGAGATAGCCATCAGCAACTTTTGAATATTATTTTGAGCAGCAGTGAGTAACAATTTGTTTTTCTATTTGAGAAAAAAGTGAAATAGTTGAATTTGAGCTAGTTAAATTCATTTAGACTTACAAAGAACTTTTTAATTCATATTGTTCTTTAGCCTGAAACTTGGAAATGCTATATTTTTAGGGTATGAAGGAAGGAACCAACCACTCAGAGAACCTTTTGAAGTAACTGGCCTCTTGTTAAGCCTATGATTTCAAAATTAAAAGAAAACTATCATTTATACTAATTAAAGAGAATAACACATACTAAAAATGTAAAAGAAAAATGAGAAAAATCTGGATGGAACTGAATTGTCATCACTTTATCTTTTCTTAACAGTCTCAAAATAAAATATTTGGGTCACAGTCAAGCAGCGATTCATAGGAACTTATGAAAAACACAGTTCATTGGTTCACATAAACTTTGAAGGTTTTTAAAAAGTTAACTTATTCTACTGCTTTCAATCATTTTGCTTTACAGTGGCCATCAGGTCTTATGATGAAAAAAATGCCCTGTTATTTTGAAGAACTATCCAAATTTTATCTTTGAAAGATAAACACTTTAACAGAAGATCCAAAAAAGTCAATAACACCTTAATTTTTGTTTATGTGTTTTGCTAAAATTATTTACACACAAAATAAATTTAGTTATACGTAGGATGAGATAGTCACAAGTAAAAGATCAAGTGAGAGTACTGCATCAAGATTGTTTAAAAGATTATTATCTTCAGAATTGTGCATCTAATCTTGTGTAGCATAGTGGATTTATTTTTATTTAGTAGCAATCCCAGGCTGAATCTGTTATTCAGTCTCAATTGATCAAAACCTAGAAGTGCTATCAGTAACATTGCTGTGTTTTCCCAAATAATCCAATAAACAAATAATATAGGTATAATAATGAAAACTACCTGAGGCCAACCCAATGCCACATTCTCTATAAAATGATTTGTTTTTGCTAATATCTGTATTTTCAGATATCTGAACATATCTGAAGATGACTGAAATATTATGCTTGGTTGAGATTGTAGAAAGGTCTTGTGCTGTTTCTCCATTATTCTATTTACACCACAATTTTCAAACCCAAGTATAGCAGGATTTGGCAGGGTAAATAATCCAGAAATAGAGTTATATGGCTATCTTAGTCTCACTGTTACAAACTGCAGCATGCACTACAACAAGGGAGGCTGTTATAAGTGGTTCTCAATGGGATGGGAAAGACTTAAGAAGAGGCAAGGAGGCCAGGCACAGTGGCTCATGCCTGTAATTACAGCACTTTGAGAGGTTGAGGCAGGTGGATCACGAGGTCAGGAGTTTAAGACCAGCCTGGCCAAGGTGGTGAAACCCCATCTCTACTTAAAATGCAAAAATTAGCCAGACCTGTGGCAGGCACCTGTAATCCCATCTACTCAGGAGGCTGAGGCAGAGAATTGCTTGAACCCATGAGGCGGAGGTTGCAGCGAGCCAAGATCACACCACTGTACTCCAGCCTAGATGACAGAGCAAGACTCTGTCCTAAAAAAAAAAAAAAAAAAAAAAAAAAAAAAAAAAAAAAAAAAAAAAAAGAAAGAAAGAAAAAGAAAAGAAGAAAGAAAGAAAAACGAGGCAAGGAGATTAAGTTCACTAACTCTTTGGGGTATTTATTTTAGCTCTGTCTCATTCTGAAGCTTCTGGTGTGTGTTGTATGTGTGTGTAAAGAATGGTTAAGTCTTGGTTCAAGATTTTTCTAAATGGCTATTTTATTTCAACTCTACTGCATCTTAAAACTTTAGTGGTTAGTAATCTATCATATTTGGAATATTTTACCAGTACCACATTGTGAAATACAAATTTTGATGTTATTTATACATATGCTTACCTTCACATCTTTGACATTCATCCTTGTTCCCTCTTTCCCAACAAATATATCATCAATGTCCACAAGGATGTACCTGTCCAAGGACAATGTCAGCCTCTTCCCTGACAAGAAGGAGATGGCATCTATGAAGATGAGCTTGTGCAGCCAAAAGTTCAAGTTGTTGCCAAAAAGTACTCGCTGAATTCCATCATGAAGCCCCAGATCCTGAATCACCGTTGCAAATAGTTTTTTGCTAGACAAGGATGAAAGGGATTTTTCTGTCTGTAATTCAGTTAAAAGTACAGGCTGATAGGTTGAATGATTATATTGGAAAATAGTCCAGTCTTCCCCAGGAAGAGGGCCTTTCTCAACCTTGGGGGCTTTGGTAATATGCAGCAAAGGAGATTGAGGGTTAACAAAACAGTCCTTTAGAGCTAGATTATTGAAAAGGTTTAACGGAAAGCCTTTTAATTGTGTACTTGGTAAGCTGTTTTCATTGGCTTTATGAAAACCGATTATACTAACACTGTATTCCACACAGTATTTTTCTAAAAGCTCTCGATTCCATGAGTCCATGCTGACATACTTCAGAATATTTTCATAAATAACTAAAGTATATTTCCCTTTGCCATTATCTGTAAGAGGAGGTATATCTCCCTTTCCAGGGGCAATGACCATGTGGTACTGAAATCGGCTGGACTCCAAAATAGCTATGATATCTTGACCGAGTTGAGAGTATTGGCTCTCCACAAAGAGAAGGACAGTAGGGTCAGTTTTGGATGTATCAATAGGTTTAACTGTTTTCAGCTCCATTGCCCGATATGGTAGAATTTTGATGTCAGCGCATTCTGCTTCTGCAGTGGTTTCAATAACTGTCATTTCCTGTTTGTAGCCAGAGTAGAGAAAATAGGCAGAAATGACAATGCTCACCAAGCAAAAGGTAGCTAAGAGAACAATCAATGTTCGAAAACTTCTCCGAAGTTTCACAATAAGATTCATTTTTTAAGATAATGTTTTGGAAACTTTTCCCCAATTTCTTTTCCTAAAGTGCCATAGTGAATAAAGTATGAGATGTTGCAAATATGACTTCCCCAGAGTTCATGTAACCATTGCAAATCATGTAAAATGTTTGAAGGGAGCACAACTGAGTTAAAGCTGGAAGGCAATAGACGGGGAGGACATAAGTTGAGGAGATTTTGAATATGTCCAATATCAAGAATTGCTGCAGAATCCTCTAAGCATAATCTGAAAGAGAGGAGAAACGTAATAACTAAGACAAAAATAGAAATAAAAATATGTATTTGTATACAAATGCTGATGCTCAAGAAACATATAAAGCAATGATAATTTTAGTGTTTTAATATGATAAAATATTAATAACCTGATGTTTACAGTCGACTTAACTACCTAGAGTATAGTAGATTTTTTAATAACCTCCAGAACACAGAATCCAATTTTATTTTTGCCTAAACATCCATATGTATATAGGACTATGTATTGAGATCATTTTCTAACTAATCACACCAAAAAAGAAAAGAAGTAAGAAAGTAAGCCTTAACAAAGAATGTCAGTTACCATAAAACTGTTCTACAAAACTGATAACCATTATATACATATAAAATTAGGAAATCAGGAATCAGGGACTTAGAGCAATTAAACATGCTCTTAGGTATCTGCTTGAGTCTCTGGAATTCCCAGCTGACTGAATAAAGCTGTCTTAAGTTTAGAGCAGTTACAAGTTTTTCTCTTTAATAATATCCTTTATCCAGACTGACAGGGAGCCACTTGACTCTCTTCAGCATTACAGCCCAGATACATAGGATTGCTCTTCTTCATGCAGAAGCAGGCATTCTCAGATCTCGCTAATGAAACAGAGGACAGAAAGCTTAGGGGAAAAGAATATTGGAATGTTAGTCTCAAAGCACATTTCCTAATTTTGCCTGCTCCTGTAACAAGAATTAAAACTCTTACCCATTGTCAATTTTTATCCAAGAATCGGATATTCTATTTCTCTATCACTTCCTTTAGTTCAAAAAAAAAAAAATGAATGTAGAATGCATTTGTATTACTTTGTTCTTGCATTGCTCTAAAGAAACACCTGAGACTGGAAAATTTATAGAGAAAAAATGTTTAATTGGCTCATGGTTCTGCAGGCTGTACAGGTAGCATAGCAGCTTCTGCTTCTGGGGAGATATAAGGAAGCTTCCAATCATAGTAGAAGGCAAGAGGGAGCCAGGTGTCTCACATGGTGGAAGCAGGAGCAAAAGAGACAGTGTGGGCTCAGAAGACAGGAAGATGAGGATATGTTTGGAATTTTGTAGAGACTGGTTTTAAATGGTAGTGACCAAAATGCTGATAGTGATATGGACAGCAAAATACAAGCTGAGGAGGTCTCAGATGGAAATGAGGAACTTATTGGGGGCTAGAGAAAAGGTCATTTTTTGTTATGCCTTAGCAAACAATTACACTACATTGTGCCCCTGCCCTGTGGATCTGTGGAACTTGAACTTGAATGTGGTGATTTAGGGTATCTGGTGGAAGAAATTTCTAGCAGCAAAGCATTCAAGAAGTAGTGGGTGGATCACAAAGTCAGGAGTTCAAGATCAGCCTGGCCGGGATGGTGAAACCCTGTCTGTACTAAAAATACAAAAAACAATTAGCTAGACGTGGTGGTGGGCGCCTGTAATCCCAACTACTTGGGAGGCTGAGACAGAGAATTGCTTGAACCCAGG
>NC_045436.1:94981220-95108191 GCF_002776525.5 Piliocolobus tephrosceles
GATAGTTTGCTAAGAATGATGGTTTCCAGCTGCATCCATGTCCCTACAAATTCTTTAATATAATTGTCTGCTTTCCAAAAGTCTTTGTTTCAAAACTCAGCTCCCTTTAACGAAATTGGATTGCATTTTACTAAAAGGAAATGGAATACAGAAATAAAAAGACTTTGGTTTGGTATGAAATATATAAAGCAATTATACTATATTCTCTACTTTTATATATGCTTGAAAATTTTCATATATTTTTTTTAAAATAAAAACTCGATTAAAAGATATATATATGTGTGTGTGTATATATATATATATAGTGTGTAGTATGTGTGTGTGTAATAATGAAATTGAAAGATATTTGGAACTTGTCAAAGGAGATTATTAATCTTATATCAATTCTTAGATTTATCCAAGCTCACATTTTTAATTTAAAAATCTATTTAAACAAACATAAAATCAGACCCACCCCATCCACACCACTTCCCTAAATAACCTGATAAGAGCAGATATCTACTTACATGCTTTGGAGGATTGCTTAATATTTTAGGAATAAATTTAACCAGGAGATTCGGAGAGAAATTAAATGGATGACAAGTTAACACTTTGTTAAATCTTTACTTCTTCTCACATTAAAAATGCGATTTTTATTTTTGAATACACAAAGGAGAATATGTCAGTTTTGCATATTTAGAATATCTCCTCCTAATGCAATAGTGAAAAATAAATTAAAAAAAAAAAAAACATATGGGGAAAGAATCTGCCAACCCAAAGAATAAATACAATTTAAATGTGACATTTATTTAACAGTAATATGTTCAGAGTTAGAAGAATAATAGATACATATTACCACCAAGGAAGACATATGTTTTCCATGTAGATGTTTTAACTAAAGGAGTTATCCTTCCCATTCAATTCTCCCAGTTCTCCTTCCCTAGCAAAACTGGCCAGTGGAGATGAGGAAGCCTGGACCATAAAACATGATATACCATAAATGTTTACTTATGTCTCACACCTGAAGTAAGAAATGGTATTATTACATTGTTTGGGATGCCAAAGAAGTGTAGTCTGTGATTATTTTGAATCTCTTACCTATTGTATGACTCTTCAACGGTGGGGGAAAAGGCATCCAGGAGTATAGATACGGAGAGCAAACAATGTAAGAATCTTATGTTGTTACCGTAAGTCAAATAAGACAATTGAGATTATTTTTCAAAAGGCACGTGTTAAATGAGTCATACAAAATTTAAAACATTACTTCAGGATAATAACGAAGACATTGAACTGCTGCTATAATGGTATAAAAAATATGTGGCATTTGTTTTTAAGTAGTCTAAGGTGATACACCAAAATTTTTAGTTTACCTTAATTAGTGTCTTCTTCAGGAAGACCCTGGGACAAGTTAGCAACAAATAGAAACATTTGAGAGCTTTCCTTTCCCACTTGCCCCTTATATGGTGATGTTGACCTTTCATTATAGAAAGAACAGACAAATATGTGGATTACTGAGTAAATTGCATCTGTGGAAAAGCTATTTTATTAACCACCAAACTAAGTAAGTTAAACAGGCTTTGGTCCCAATTCTTCTAAATCTGACTTTCCATGTTCTAATAAATCTATTGTTAAAAATTTGTAAAGACAGATCTACTCATTATTTGTCATGACAACCTGTCACAAAATATGGACTTCATGACCCCTGCACAGGCTTTGATGAGAAAAAAAGGGAGGCCTTTTTAGGTGTTGCCTTTCTTGTTCTCACTTTTGTTTTCTTATTTTTACTTTCTATCCTTCCAAATGTGGCTTGTCACCTAGTTAGTAGTGGAATAAATACCTCCTAGAATCTTTTACTTTCTTTCAAGATTAGAAAATATTATATGATGATATTAACATTATTGTTTTATATATGTTATAAGATTGCCTTTTGACATTTTCAAAATGTGTTTAGAGAGTCTCTAAAATACAGTTTGCAAAGTTCATTTGCCACATAATAATGGTAAATTTCTAGTAATCTCTGGTAGCAGCAGAGAAGGGAGTTAGTAAACAAAACAATTATAGGTACTACTGTAGTCATTGCTACTTTTTGGAAAGACTGAAATACAGAAGAAAGCTAGATACTAAATCACATTGCATATAGGTGTGGTTGTTTCTTTGTTGAAGGTGATCTGATGAGCTGTACAAATCACTAAAGAGCCTTATGAAAATTCTGCTGAAATTGAAAACAAAAGCAATAATGTTCACCAGTATTTAATAAATGGCTACTAGTTGCTAGTAACTATGCTATATTCTTTTTACTCATCGTCCTGTTTACTCTATATGGATCTATTTTTAAAATGACAAAATTAAAATTTAGAAGGTTTAAAAACAGAGCTAAGATTAAACTACTAATGATTTATTACACTAGGATTCTACAGTTGCACTGTTGAGAAGAAACAGAGATTAAATTAAGTGAAGTCAAAAACTTAGCAGTCAGCATAATTAAATAATTTAACCGCAAATCAGCAAGTCTTATTTCAACTTTAAAAGTTCAGTATTCAAAGTCAAAAATGTCTACTAAGAATGGAGAAAAATTGTAGAGGTGAATGGAATTGATTTAAAAGCAGCTGTGTTATAAATTTGAATGATTTAAGAATTTGTGATAATTTCACTGACCTTGACTTTTTGTGATGCCAGTGAGGAAAACATTTTATTATATACCTTGTTTTTACATGCTTCATGAGTTTTTTTGTTTGCTTTTAGGAATCATAAAGAATTAGCTCATATTTTATATTAATGAAACTGCATTTTTAATTAAAGCTGTTACACAGGCCAAGCATTGTGGCTCACACATGTAATTCCAGCACTTTGGGATTGTGAGGCTGAAGGATTGCTTGAGTCCAGTAGTTTGAGACCAGCCTGGACAACAAAGCAAGATCTTATCTCAACACAAAATAAAAAAGAAAAAAAAAAAACAGACACGTGCAGTGGTGTGAACCTGTAGTTCCAGCTGCTTGGGAGGCTGAGGCAGGGGGTTTACCTTGAGCCCAAGAGTTCAAGGTTGCAGTGAGCTGTGATTGCACCACTGTGACAGAGGGATACCCTATCTGGAAACACACACAAACCAGAAAACACAAAAATTATTATATAAACATTTAACAACTTTTCATATACATTAACCGCACCAGTGCTTCTTTGGCCTGAATTCCAAAATTTGTAACCATATAAAATAGTTTGGCTGTGTCCCCACCCAAATCTCATCTTGAATTATAGTTCCCACAATCCCCATGTGATGTAGGAGGGACCTGGTGGGAGGTAATTGAATCATCGTAGTGGTTACCTCCATGCTGTTCTTGTGATTGTGAGTTCTCATGAGATCTGATGCTTTTATAAAAAGCTTCCCCGCTTTGTTCAGCACTCATTCTCTCCCGCCACCCTATGAAGAGGTACCTTCTGCCATGATTGTAAGGTTCCTGAGGACACCCCAGCCATGAGGAGCTGTGAGTCAATTAAACCTCTTTTCTTTATAAATAACCCAATATCAGGTATTTCTTCATAGAAGCGTGAGAATGGACCAATACACTAAACAAGTACCTCAGAGAGTGAGGCACTGCTGTAAAGACCCTGAAAATGTGGAAGCAACATTGGAACTGGGTAACAGGCAGAGGCTGGAACAGTTTGGAAGGCTCAGAAGAAGACAGGAAAGTAAGATAAAGTTTGGAACTTCCTAAAGATTTGACGAATGGCTTTGACCAAAATGCTGATAACGATTTTAACAATAAAGTCCGGGCTAAGATGATCTCAGATGTTGATGAGGAACTTGTTGGGAACTGGAGTAAAGGTGATTCTTGCTATGCTTTAGCAAAGAGACTGGGCCCTGCCCTAGAGATCTGTGGAACTTTGGACTTGAGAGAGATGATTTAGGGTGTCTGGTGGAAGAAATTTCTAAGTGGTAAAGCATTCAAGAGGAAGCTAAGCATGAAAATTTGGAAAATTTGCAGCCTGATGATGCAGCAGAGAAGAAAAATCCATTTTCTGGGGAGAAATTCAAGCCTGCTGCAGAAATTTGCATAAGTAACAAGGAGCAGAATGTTAATCACCAAGACAATGGGGAAAATATCTTCAGGGCATGAGAGACCTTCATGGCAGCCCCTCTCATCACAGGAAAATAAGGATTAATTCACCAGGTCCAGAGTCCCCCCCTGCTGTGTGAAGCCTGGGATTTGGTGCCCTGTGCCTCAGGCTACTCCAGCTGTGGATAAAAGGGGCCAACATATAGCTCTGACTGTTGCTTCAGAGGGTGCAAGCCCCAAGCCTTGGTGGCTTTCATGTGGTGTTGGGTCTGTTGGCACACAGAAAGCAAGAATTGAAGTTCTTGAACCTCCGACTATGATTCAGAGGATGTATGGAAATGTCTGGATGTTCAGGCAGAAGTTTGATGCAGGGGCAGAGCCTTAATGGAAGACCTTTCCTAGGACAGTGTGGAAGGGAAATGTGGGGTTGTAGCTGCCCCCCTCCCGACAGTCCCCACTGTGGCACTGCCTAGTGAGAAGAGGGCCACCATCCCCTATATCCCAGAATGGCAAATTCACCTACAACTTGCATCATGTACCTGAGAAAGCCACAGACACTCAATCCCAACTGTGAAAGCAGTTGGGAGGGGGGCTGTACCTTGAAACGCTACAGAGGTGGAGCTCCCCAAGGTCATGGGAGCCCACCTCTTACATTAGCGTGATCTTGATGTGAGACATGGAACCAAAGGAGATCATTTTGGAACTTTAAGCTTAATGAATGCCCTATTGGATTTCAGAATTTCGTGGGGCCTGAAGCCCCTTTGTTTTGGCCCAATTCTCTCATTTTGAATGGGTATATTAACCCAATGCCTCTACCCCCATTGTATCTAAGAAGTACCTAACTTACTTTTGATTATATAGGCTCATAAGCATATGAGACTTTGGACTTGGACTTTTGGGTTAATGCTGGAATGAGTTAAGGCTTTGGAGGACTGTTGGAAGGGCATGATTGTATTTTAAAATGTGAGGACATGAGACTTAGGAGGGGCAGGGGGCATAGTAATATGGTTTGGCTCTGTGTTCCCACCTAAATCTCATCTCGAATTGTAGTTCTCGTAATTCTCACATGTCATAGAAGGGACCCGGTGAAAGGTAATTGAACCATGAGGGTGGTTATCCCCATGCTCTTCTCATGATACTGAGTGAGTTCTCATGAAATCTGATTGTTTTATAAGGTGATTTCCCCCCTTTGCTCAGCACTCAATCTCTCCTGCCACCCTGTAATGAGATGCCTTCTGCCATGGTTTTAACTTTTCTGGGGCCTCCCCAGCCATGTGGAACTGTGAGTCAATTAAACCTCTTTTCTTTATAAATTACCCAGTCTTGGGTATTTCTTCACAGTAGTGTGAGAATGAATTACTACTTCATCTTTCAAGAGAGATGCAGTATTTCTCAAATTACATTTCACCAACACGTAAGTGAAAATGAAGTAGACTAGAATAGAAATCTTGTCAAACTTCATGTATGGCAGAGGTAAGTAGTGCTTTATGAAACTTTATGTTATGGTGCCTCTGTATGCATGTGTGTATGTATTTGCATACTAATGTAAGATTATTTCTTATTCTGGGTGATGGTAAAAACTGTTTGAGGAGTGCTACTCAATAGGGCACAGCTAATGCAAATTATTTAATCTGTTGTTAAAATAATTATAAATATCTTAAAGGTTTTAGCTAAAGATCAGTGCAGTCTCTTATGAATCTGAGTGGTTTCAGAAAATATCCAATATTGATGAAATAGTAGTTGAGACTATGAAATGGTTGATATCATATGGCTGGTCCCATGGAATTCCTTTCAGCTTCCAGGCCAAAAATATTATGATATTATTTTCAGTAGCAACCACTGCTACATAAATCATAACTTTTTCAAAATAGAGGTACAAAGTAATGAGTAATCATTATATTTAATCAAAATCGAAGTAGTACATCCAGTTTATAATTTTCTGCAGAAACGATCTTTTCTATACCCATAAATAACCAGTTGATCATCACCTAACTTTCATACACTTCATATTTTCTTGATTCCAGTGACATAATATAAATTTATTTTAGTCCCCAAAGTGTGCATTTTTACCAGTACAGACTCTTAAAAGTGTCATTTCAAACATAATGATAACATTACTACCATAATATTATATTGTAACATAATATTATACTAGGTACATAGCTCTGAGCTATCAGCTACATTCATACTTCAAAAGATTATGAAGTCAACTCAGTAAATAGAAGAGTAAATGTCAGGCGATTTCTTTTATCACCATTTCCTGCAGAGATATGTATAGTGCCTATTTACCATTTTCTTAGTTCTTATTTTCTAAAGCAAAGAAACAACATGATTTTTTTAATATAGAGTCTAATTTAAATCAACTGCAAATTTCTATGCATTCATCTTGCTTATTAGAAAAACATGGGGATTTTGCAAATAAGGAAATTTTTATGTGGATATTTGTTCTGCTTTGCCATATAAGATTTAGGTAGAATAGTAGACATGCTATCTGTGGCCAAGTTGAGAGGTCTGATAATCACTGCTTGGAACTTTCTATTTATATTTATAGCTAAGATTTCATCACTGAATTTTACCATTATACTACTAAAATAATAATCAGATCTCCAGAATATGTGGACCAGAATTAAATAGGATTAGGCAATTTTTGAATGAGTAGATCTGCCTCAGGGTTTCTGACACTCAGACAATTTCCTCAGGACCTTAGGATGACTTTGGGATAAATTTGTGACTCTTTCTCATTTGTATAGATTTGAAGGTAATATTTACAATGGGACATTTATAATCAAACTGGAACCAGAAGGCTATCTAAAATTCAGTCCATTCCTGGATTTGCTCCTGTTTGTCTCTTTCATGTAAGAAGTCAAGGCATTTATCCGACATCCATTCAGCAAATATATATATTAACATTATTAAGAGCCTATTTACCAGATACATCTGCGAATTTGAGTATTTCTCTTATTATCAGCAAAAACATCTAAATTATTTTGTTTTAATCTGTTCTGTGTTTCTTCCCTTTCCCATTTCCCTTTCACCTTTAGAAATTTTTTTCTTTTCTTATATTTTTCCTTGACAGTGGATGGTTTTAAAGTTACTGACTTGAGCTTATGCTAATGGAGTTCATGTGAAAAGTGTGGGCATTAATCTGCTAATCTATGTAACAATGTTGTGATTTCCTGTCTTGATTTTTGTTCACTCCATATAAACAATTTATATGGAAGCTACAAAAGATGACTGAGGAAATATAATATCATGATATGCCTTCCTGCTTAGATGTAATATTATTAACCATTTTCTTTCAAAAGTAAACAATTTTTCTGTAACTTATCTGCAAGGATGATGTGAAAATGTTTCAGAAACTCAACTGCTTTTTTTCTTAACAAAATTTATGCATATTTTATAGTTGAAAGTATTATAAATTTTGTAAACCCATAATATTAAAAATAAAATGAACATTAACAGATTCTTGTTTCTTTCTATATTTTTCTGTATAATGTGTTTTTATAGCTTAAAATATAATTTTTATCGTATTTTTACACTTAGAATTATAACAGTTATAATAAAAGGGAAATGTGATTAAGACATCTTTGAAGTATACATCATTATTTTATTTCTATTACCCCAACTTATACTATTTTGATGATTTCAATAACTTTCTAAGCCACGTGGCCCCTCTCCCTAGCTGCACAATCTTCTACTTTACAAAGCAAACAGAAAGCAAAGGTTGAACTGGCTCAATATTATGCAGGGAGCCAAACTGACTCCCTCCCACTAATGTTTCCCAAACCGAAAAAATTCTCACTGTCCTTCACTGTCCTTACCTGCCTCCTCATTCCACAGATAATGTGTATCTCTTCTAAAGTTAATCTTTTTTTTTTTTTTTTGCCTCCACCTATTTTCTAGAACTTCAACCTCTTTTCTGGGGACTTTAAAAAAAAATGGTATAATGCTTTGTTAGTAACTGACCATAAACATCATCTAAATATGTTTCATTTGTAGACCATAAGCAGCATCTAAATATGTTTCATTTGTGATTATAATCTTTAGATATCTGAATGGCTTCAGTCCCTACCACTTCTTCACCTTTCCTAGTTTCTGGGTTCTGTATTTATTTTAGTTGGAGACTCCAGGTATCATTTTGTTAACAAGTTTAGCTCATGCCCATGTTCATAACATTTTCTGTCACACTCAACGCCACCCCCAACCCCACCCCCAATCCAAGCAACTGCCCTAATTTTTCTCTTTATCTTCAGAGTCAAGCTTTTTGTGAGTTTACTCTTATAAAATGTTTCATCTTGTTATTTCTGTACTTTATGTGTTGAACCATTTACAGTTCTGGAATGACCCAGGTTATCTCTTTCATCTTTAAGTCTAATCAGTTCTTATTCATTTTTAGAAAGATTCAGTTTGGATAAAACTACCTCAAAAAAGTCACCCCTGGCATTACAGAAGTTAGTTTAGTAAATGTGTCTCCACTATGCTCTCATAGTACAGCCTATAACACAGACATTTTAATTGAGTAATTATCCATGGATTTCCACCAAGGCAGGAACTGTGATTTATTCAGAATTGAATCTTCTGCATTTTGTAAACTTCCTGCTATTTAATGCACAAGACAATTATGCCAAAACAACAATAACCATATTTATATCTTGCATATATTCACCTTCTTTCTCTACCCCACGGTACAACTCAAATGATCTTTTCTCCAGACACTTGTTGGGAAAGGTGGTGGAGGATGGAAGGAGTCTGAACTTCAGTTTCTTCATTTTCTAGATGAAGGATATAAAAAGGTTGTATTTCTATTTTCATGTATACACTCAGGGAAGATTTGGAAGGATGCTCAACGAAATATTGATTGTCTCTGTTTTGTACTTTTCTATCTTATTTCATTTTTTCAAGAATCTTGTACTATCTGTATAAAGGCACATAAATGTAGGAAAAAAATTTTAAATGGGTGAGTTTCATAACTGTAAA
This sequence comes from Piliocolobus tephrosceles, assembly GCF_002776525.5. Classification (NCBI taxonomy): domain Eukaryota; kingdom Metazoa; phylum Chordata; class Mammalia; order Primates; family Cercopithecidae; genus Piliocolobus; species Piliocolobus tephrosceles. Next base: position 94,990,229 of record NC_045436.1, read on the forward strand.
TTTGCTTCAAACTATAAAATTCTATAATCTTATGAATAACAAGTCTTTCCTATTCATGTCTGCCCCTGGTAGTCTTTCTTACTCTAAATCTCTGAAGAATATGTTGTCCTTATTTTTTTATAATACCTTTGCATTTTTACACAACAGGTTTATGTGTCTTCCGCAGAAGACTGTGGGCACATTTTCAATAGCCTAGTCTATATAGAAAGCTTCTCTTTTCATAATAAGCTGGTTAGTTTATTTTCCTTCAAGCAAAACCCAATACTAAATTAGACACTCAGTAGATTAGTAACAATCTTGAGTAACTCAGTTAAATTGATGTTCAATGTTACAATGTTTTGATAGATTTTATTGGAACAATGATCTCAGAATCAAGCCTAAGGTTTTGAAAATTGGAAAATCAATTGCACCAAATTATCTCTAAGTTTACTTATTATCAACCAGACCCCATTTGTAGTCACAGGATATGTAGGTCTGGAGAAATCTGGATTATATTAATATTGGTATATGTCCCCGCAGAATTTATATATTTATTTATACTAATTATATTTTTATTTTTTGGTAAGTACACAAAATTTGATCTACCGTCTTCACCAAGTTTAAGTGTAACATGTAGTGTTATTATTCCAGTATTATTTAAAAGTCTCAGCTTATTGTTTTTAAATACAATAATAAATATATCATTTCTACCGCAATCATTAATTTTTTATGTTATTTCTTAGAAGACTTTTTCTGATGAATTTTTTACTACTTAATCCTTTCTCTTGCATTTCAGAGAAGGAAATACATATTTTTACTAGGCACAAAACCCAGCTACAAAGGGCCTATAAAGTACCACTACCAATAGAATAACCTACTCTACAGAGTTATGTTCCTTACTTTAAAAAGGTTTTTAAAAATAATATTTATACCTAATTTTTATTTTTGAAAAATCCAAAATAATTAGAGAAGATAAGGTATTATGAAGAATGGATACTTCCTAAAGTTGCAAAATACCCAAAACTAAAATGAAAAAGGATCTAATTAAATTACAAAAAGATAACATACTAAAATGAAATAATTTATTCTCAATCCAGTCACCATTTTTATAACAGAGGCCATAAAACACATTTATTAATTATATTTGATATTTGTTTTTCTATAATTGGGAAATAATAACCTGTCTATTGGAATCTCACGTTTATGTGAAAGGAGAAAATAAAAAATTTGCTTTTTTTAATGGGTATTTCTGAAAACTCTTTTGGTCTCCTAACTTTTTCAACACTAGAGGGCAATATACTCTTGCTTTTATTGCAAAAATAGGCCAACAGCACCTGTTCTGCATTGACAGGTTACTAAACTCAAGAAAGTGTTAACTAGATAAGTCCAGGGAGTATAGTCAACTGAGCTCTCAGGATGAGCATCATGCTATTGACATCAGGGAAAGATCAATGACTCAATGTTAGAATACTAATTTTGCCACAATTACACACCAAATACATTTTAATCAATTCTCTTCTTCACATTTGTAATGAACAGCTATTTTTATATTGCTTGTATGGTTCCCTGCTTCTGAAGTTTTATTTCTGATTTTCAATATACATCTTTTTGTTACTGCTGTGCACAAAAGAAGAAGAAAATAAACATCAGCTCTGTTTAATATGTTGCTAATTTTTGTGACTTTTAAGATCTAAATCTTTTTCTGAAAGGAAGATAGGTACAACAGCTACAATTCAAATATATCTAAAACAAATTTTGATACATATTGGTTTCAAATTACCATTTATCTAGTATATATTTATTTTATTTTAAGTGTATACAATAATATGCATTTGTTTTGGCGAAATAAATTTGCTTTTTCATGTTATATTTCTCTGTTATGCATACATGCCTGTGTAATAATTTCATTTATAAGAAATGACAACATTTCTGGCCGGGCGCGGTGGCTCAAGCCTGTAATCCCAGCACTTTGGGAGGCCGAGACGGGCGGATCACGAGGTCAGGAGATCGAGACCATCCTGATTAACCCGGTGAAACCCCGTCTCTACTAAAAAATACAAAAAACTAGGTGGGCGAGGTGGCGGGCGCCTGTGGTCCCACCTACTTGGGAGGCCGAGGCAGGAGAATGGCGTGAACCCCGGAGGCGGAGCTTGCAGTGAGCGGAGATCCGGCCACTGCACTCCCCAGTCTGGGCGACAGAGCGAGACTCCGTGTCAAAAAAAAAAAAAAAAAAGAGAAATGACAACATTTCTAAAGATTCGAATCTGCTAAAATAATTAATCATTTCTTCCTTTTTTTCTTTTTTTTTTTTTTTTTTTCTTTTTTGAAACGGAGTCTTGCTTTGTCGCCCTGGCTGGAGGGCAGTGGCATGATCTTGACTCACTGCAAGCTCCGCCTCCCGGGCTCACGCCATTTTCCTGCCTCAGCCTCCCGAGTAGCTGGGACTACAGGCGCCCGCCGCCGAGCCCGGAGAAATTTTATTTATTTATTTATTATTTTTTTGTATTTTTAGTGGAGACGGAGTTTCACCGTGTTAGCCAGGATGGTCTCAATCTCCTGACCTCGAGATCCGACCGCCTCATTTATTTTTTAAGAATCGAAAATCAACATAAAATGAATAATGTGAACAACTTATATACAAAAGACAAATGTGTACAACATGATTTAGATTATTTCTCCATCTACTCTTCTCAATTATGAGGTAGAAAGAAAAACATAAGAGCTATATTTGAAATAACTTAAAATTGTGGTTACAATTTCCATTTAGAATGGCATTATGATTTATTTGCCAGTTAGGCTTTCTGGATACCAACTTCAGCTGCTCATAGTTACATCTTAGAGTTGTCACATTATGTGGTTCCATTATAATTTATCATTTACATGAGAATTCATAAAAATACATGTTCATATGCAGCTGATTTGAAAGATAATGTATCATTAGGAGGTTGTGCTTGCAATGAAGTATACTCAAATTAATCATTTTGAGTAAAATGCACGTATATGTAATAGATTTTATTTTTATCCATGTTTTGAGATCTTTTCCAAAGTTGCTTTCCCTAAATAAATCATTAAAATTTGTTGAAGTATTTTTTGGTACTAACAAAGCTTCTTCAGTAACTATCACAGAATTTGTCACAAGCAAGTACTAAATAACAGTATAATATAAGTTGCAAACTATATAACTGGAATGCAAACATCAAGATGATTAAATGTAATTCAAAAAATATTCCTTAATTCGATTTAGTAACATTACTCTACTGATGTTATAGTTAAGGGCACGTACACACACACAAATATCAGAAAAGTCCATTTTGAAAAGTGGCCATAGAGCAAATATTGCACCATCAGCCTGGGTAATACTGGGATCTGGGAGTTCTTCAAGTACCACTGCTACTGGTGCCCTTAAAATATGGATGTAGGTGAACACCCCCAACCTAAAAGGATTTTTTTCTGCACCCATGTATTCTGTCTTTCACTAGCTTCTGATTCAAAATCTGCTAGAAGTATTTTAGAATAGCTGCTTTTAGTAGGTATGCCCATGACTTGGCTGTGAGGGAGGCTGGAAAACAATTATCTGATATCTGTAAATGAAGTGGAAACTCATATAATCATGAATTTCTCAAACATAAGAAGCATGTCCAAGTTGCTGGATATAAGTGAAGTTTAAAAAATGATAAAATGTTAGTCTAAATGAACTTGAGTAGAGAAAATGGCAATAATAAAATCTTCAGGGATTATAATCAAAACCAAATAATTAAAATAAGTAGGAACACTAGTATAAAAGTACTAAGGGAATAAATGGAGTAAAATGTTCTAGAAATGCTGTATTTTCTGGAAAGGTCATAATATCAGATGACTTCACATATTGGTAAATTAAGGATGTATATTGTGGTTTCTAGTGAAACTAATGAAGAATATACCTATCTATTTATATTCTTCAACGTCAAAGCTAGTAGTGGAGAAAAAATAAAATGGGAGAAAAATATTCAATTAAAAAATTTTAGTAGAAACCTACAGCACATAAGACTAGTAGAAAACACAAAATAAATAGGTCTGTTTACGTTAGTAATTATGTTAAAAGTAAATTAACTAAATTATCTTTTAAAAACAAAAATTTGCAGACTGAGTTAAAAAATCCAAATATATGCTGTTTACAATGAATATAAAATGAGTGAAAGTAATCATGAAAAAGATATGCAGAAATTATTTTGTAGTGATAGAAAGTTCAATTCACAAGGGATACATTAAAATTTAAATGTGTATGCATCCAATATCATGGCCTCAAATTTACAAAGCAAAAATAGTCCGAACTACAATAAAACATTTATGAATTCCCAATCACAGAGTAAGAATTCATACCATTTCTCAAGAACAATTTTATAATAAAAGTGGATAGAACATTAGTAAGAATAAAGACCTAAATAACATGACTAACAAATTTGGTCTAAAAGACATATTCAAATTATGATTCTCATGTAAAATATGTAGGGAATTTGGGAATATTTACAAAAATAAATCATTCCAAACCTCAAAGGAAGTCTCAACAAATTTTACAGAGCTAAAATCACATGGAGCGTATGCACTATGACTGTAATGCCATGTACCCAACAACTAATAACAAAATAACTAGAAAATGCTCCTGTATTCAAAATTTAAGAAACATAATTAAAAACAATTCTAAATAAGACATGAGTAAAATACATTTAGAGTTTTAGAAGCATGTACCTGAAAAAGTCTGAAAATTAATAAGCTAGTAATGTAAGCAGTCATCTTAAAAAGCTAGAAAAAGCAATAAAACAATAAAAAGATGGTAGAAGGAAAGAAACAACAAAGATGAGCAGAATGCATTCAGATAAGAAATACAATAGAGAGAAAAATAAAGCAAAAAACTTTTTTTAAAAAATGACTAATCAATTTGACAAACCTCTGCTGACATGAAGATAAAACCAGATAAAGCAAATACAACTGATGGAAATAAAAAAGAGAAAGAAAACTACATCTACTTCAAACTTTAAAAAAAGAAAATTATTAATGAATTTATTAAAATATTTTAATCTTAAATAGAATTACATGTGCAAAGTTCCCATAAAATATTGCTTCATTAAAATTTAAGGTTTAGAGAAGCCTAAAAATGAATAAAGCAAAATAGAATTTGAATAGTCGAAAATATTTCCAGAAAGAAACCTCCAGTCACTGATGTCAACAGAAGATCCTATCAAAACTTCAAAGAATAATGTCATTCCAATCTAACACAATCTGTTTTCAGAGAAATGGCAAGAGTAATAGCTGTCAACCTTATTTTATGAGACTAGCATAATATTGATTGTAATAACTAATAAGAGACAATAAAAAAATAAATTACAAACAACGCAATTCATGAATATAAGGTCTAAAAATTCTAAACAAAATATAAATCAAGCCTGTCATCTATAAAAAGAATAAAACATAATCACAAAGTGGGAAGCAGCCATTATGGGTTGAATTATTCCCCCCCCCAAAAAAAATTGATATGTTGATTTTCTAACCCCCAGTATCTGAGAATGTGACCTTATTTGGAAATAGGATTGTTGCAGGTGTAATCAGTTAAGGTGAGGTCATGCTGCAGAAGGGTAGGTCCCTTATCTAATATGACTGCTGTCTTTATAGAAGGGAGAAATGTGACAGACAAGCACACAGGGAGAATGCCACAAGCCCAGGAACTACCAGAAGCCAGAAGAGAGGACTGGAACAGATCCTTCCCTACCACTTTCAGAGGGAGCATGGCCCTGTTGTCACTTTGATCTAGACCTTCTAGCCTCCAGAACTGTGAGACAATACATTCAATGAAGTGGTGATGGTAAGCCTGACTTCATTTTTGTTTAAGGCACTCAGGTTTTCGTGCTTTGTTATGGCGGCTCTAACAAACTAATTTTAAAAAGTTCATCAAGGCTCCCAACACAATGTTAGAGACAGCTGCTTACCAAGAATTCCAGCCCCTCTTTGCACATTCCCACCTCATTCAATCCTACAGCATTATCATTGCTATAAGTATTAGGCTCCTTGGGTCTTAACTCATCACACAGGACCCACACAACTTCCTTCATCATGCCATTTATCCCCGGCCAAAGACACTCAGTTACCAAAGACACTCAGCAGTCCAAGGACTTTCTTTGTCCACCTAGCTAATACTGTTTGTGATCCTATTCCCCACCCTCTCTATTTCTTGAAACCTTTCACTGTGCTTAGCAGAAATCATGGTCAATCATGAGAAAAAGTATTTCCTTACATAGTGAAATGATTCTCCAAATGTTTTTTTTTTTCATCTTCCTAGCTCTAACTGAAACCTAGCTCTCCCCTTAGGACCTCAGAACTCTCTGGTATATATTTTCTCTCCCAGTTAGTCTACCATTGGGTCAGGAAATTGGCTAGATGTCCTTTTTATTTCTCATTGTCACTTCTAGCCTATTTTTCTTTTCTACTCCCTAAAATCATCTAACTTTTCATCTTATCAAACTATACCACCTGCCTCTTCTCCTTAAAGCAATTATCAACTAGCACCTTGGTTAAACTCCTTTAATCCTGGAAAATCTTATCTTTTAGAAAACTCTCATGCTTTAAAAAAAGTACTCATGAGTAATTGTTGGTAATAAAGATATCCATATGAATGATTCATCCAACACTATAGAGATTTTTTTTGCACCCTCTTCAATGTTCTTTTCTTTCTCCCTACCATTGTTACCAAGTCCCATAGTCATATGCTAGGTCTTTTCATTATAACTAATCATTGTATAACTGTAAGCAATTAATAATATCTTTATATTGTACTATCCAATCACCATCTTTTATCTCTTTTGCTCAGCTCACCTATTAATCTAACATCAACAATATTTCAAACCTCTAAAATCTTCAAGTCATTTATCATTTAACTTTACACTCTCTCTCTCATGGCCTCACAATCCCCCTTACCCAGTTTAAATTCCATAATCAATTATTATATTAATTCTATTTTATATACTCTCAAATCATTTTACATTGTTTTATTTCATGATGTACATTTTTTAAAACAAAACTGACTAAATCCCTCTGTCCACCAAATCTACGCTTGCAATTCTGATAATAATTAGAACATTACCCAACTGACTTAAATTAATGATCAATAGCCTCAAATGGGCCTTTAATTCTGTGATAAGTCTTGCTATCTCTTTTTGGTTCATTTGCTATCTTTTCTCCTAAATGATTGTTTCATATGTTTCTCTATCTTCAAACTTCTAACATTTCTTTCCTTTTCATTGCTCTCATCTGATAATCTTGTTTTCCATTTCATAGAGAACACAGTAGAAAGAAGACAAAGATTTTCATAAGCACCCATTAAACATTTATTCACTATGTGAGTATGTGTTCTCTTTAGGATGAGTTATCCATTCTAGCTGAGGATAACCCTCTACTTGTTCACCAGTTCTAATGCATTATCACTAACTCACTGAAGATATTGCTTCAGTAATACTTTACACTCTCCCATGTAGCAATAATATTTTCCTTCTTGACTAAAATATTAATTCTAACATACAAGCATTCTGTTATTTTTTATCATGATTCACTTGCTTCACAATCTATCGCTATATTTTGTTCCTATCTACAGCAAAACTGTTTGAAATGCTAAGTCAAATTGTATCTAGGATCTACTCCAGTCAGGCTTACCATCACCACTTCATTGAAATTTGTTTTACAAATGTCTCCAATAAACTTCATGTTGTAAAATCCAGTTATCAATTTTTGCTCCTCATCTCATCTTACTTTACCTATAAGCAGCATTTTATACCCCTGATCATCCCCTCAGCCACACGGAAGCTATCTTTAATAAGCTTCCAGGAAATCATATATTTGAGTTTCTTTATGACTTAGTCACAGTTTATGGTTTTTCTTAATCCTTACCTTCTAAATGTGGAGTTCCCCGGGGCTTATTCTTTAGTCTTCCACTCTTTTCTATTTATATTCACTTCCTTGAGATATCTTACAATGTTCTGATTTTAAGTGCTATTGATAAAGTTGACTTCAGAGTTTATGTTTCCAGCTAACTCTATTACCAGCTCCTATTTGTATATCTAACCACATATGTGATATTTTCACTTGGAAATCTAATGGGCATTTTCAACTTAAATGAGACCAAACCTGATTGATATTTGTCTTAATCCTAAAACTTATTCCTCCCACTGTTTCTCCATATAAGTAAATGATGCTTCATTTTTTAATTTACTTAGAGACTCTCTTACTCTCTGTGTCTATTGGGACTGGTCACTGACTCCACTCTTTCTTTCCCATCAGACATACCAGGCATCCCATCCATTGGTTCTACCTTTAAAACATATCGTGAATCTGAACATATCTTAACAATTCCCATGGCTATCACATCCATACAAATTAGCATTATTTCTCCACTGGATTATTGACATTTCTTTCTAATTGAAATTTCTTTCTGTTGAAATTTATTTCTAAGGACTCTGCCTAAGCCTTGCTCCACATCATTTTTTTCCCAATATGCTGACCAGGGTTCTCACTTTACAATGTAATTAAGATTATGTCTCTCCTCTGATCAACTACCCACCACTAAAATTGACCCGAATTTTACTCAGAGTAACAGCCAAATTCACAGAATGGTCCACACAGTTCTACCAAGTATTCTACTACATCTTCCCTACTGGGCCTCTCTATATTCTCTGAATATGCTGTGTTCTTTACATATGTACTTCTGGGCTTCTGCACTTCTTGTTTCTTCTTGCCTAGAATACTTGTGCCCCAGATATAAACATGGCATATGTCCTCATTTCTTTTAATCTTTTATTCAAATGTACCATCCTCAGTATAGCTGCTTCCAGTTTCCCAGTGCAAAATTCAAGCTCCCTTCTCATACTTCCTAACCAATCCCTCCTTGGTTGTGTGTGTAATATTAACAATCTATTACACCATATACATAATATTACATTTCTTCTTGTCTATCACTCCAATTGAAATGTAAGCTTTTGAAGTTGGAATATTATTCTGTTTTGTACCTTTTATTCCTAGTTCCTACATCTCTCATTACAAAGGAGTAGCAAGAAATTGGATCGAAAAGGTAGGTAGGTACCAGAAGATAAAAAGGTCTTATTCAAATTTTAGAGAGTTTAAATTCACTTAAAATTGGACAACTATTGAAATACGTCGATATAAAGACTGACATGGTAAACATTGCCTTTTAGAAAGTTATCTTTTGAGGAAATAAGAGGATGGATTAAAGCCAGGAGGTAGGAGAACAGTTAATAATTATTTACAATAGTCCAGAGGAAGACTTAAAAATGAAAATATGGATTAAAAAGAACACACAAAATACATTTGGAAAGCAAAAGACTCAGAGTCACCAATTCAACATTAAAGGAGAATAACAAAGTTGGAGGACAGATACTAACAAACTTTAAAATTCAAGATTTATTATAAAACTATAGTAATCAAGACAGTGTGGTATAAATGAAAGAACAGGTTGGGATAGTGATCCCAAAAATAAACTCACAAAAATATTGTCAACTAATTTTTTTGTCATTTTTGGCAGGTTCCCCCTCTGTCGCCCAGGCTGGCGTGTAGTGGCATGATCACAGCATGGCTAACTGCAGCTTAGACCTCCTTGGATCAGGTGATCTTCCCGCCAGCCTTCTGCATAGCTAGGAGCACAAGCATGTGCCACCACATCTGGTTAAATATTTTTAATATATATTTTGTAGAGACAGTGGTCTCACTCTGTTACCTAGGCTGGTCTTGAACTACTGGGCTCAAGCAGTCCTTCCACATTGGGGTCCCAAAATGCTGGGATTATAGGCATGAGCCACCATGCCCAGATGTCAAGTGATCTTTGTCAAAAGAACAAAGGTAATGCAATGCAAAAAGGATACCCTTTTCAATAAACCCTGCTGGTACAACAGAACATCCACATGCAAAAAAAGTTGATTTACACACAGACTACAACCTTTTAAATAATTCACTCAAATGAATTATAGACTATTTGTAGATATACATTTATTAAAATGTAAGTGTAAAATACATAATTATAAGACTCTTAGAAGATCATATAGGAGAAAATCTAAATGACCTTAGTTTTGGTGATAATTTTTTTACTCAATACCAAAGGAACAATCTATAAGAGAAAGAATTGATAAGTTGAACGTTATTAAAGTAATAAACTTTTGCTCTGTGGCAGACACTCTGAAGAGAAAGATGACAGGCTATAAACTGGGAGAAAATATTTGAAATAGTCATATCTGAGAAAGAACTGTTATCCAAAATATACAAAGAACTCTTAAAATTCAACAATAGAAAAACAACCCAATTCAAAAATGGGGGAGAAAAAACCTAAAGAGATACACCCTGATGAAAAAATACGAATGTCCAGTAAGCATATGAGAAGATAGTACACATCATATGGCACTGGGGAGTTACAAATTAAAATATCAATGAGATGCCAGTACACACCTTTTAGAATGGGTAAAATCTAAAACAATGACAACACCAAATGCTGGGGAGGACATAGAGCAACAGGTACTCTCATTCATTGCTGGTGGGAATGAAAAATGATACAGCCACTTTGCAAGACAATTTGGCAGTTTCTTACAAAGCTAAACATAGTCATATTATCCAGCAATCATGATTCTTGGTATTTATTCAATGAGTTAAAACATTTACTTTCACACAAAAACTTGCACACAGATGTTTTATTGCAGCTCTATTTATAGATGCCAAGACTTGGAAGCTACCAAAATGTCCATCAACAAGTGAAGTAATAAATAAACTTTAGTACATCTGTATGATGAAATATTCAGCTCCAAAAATAAATGATCTATCAAGCCACAGAAATACATGGATGAACATAAAATGCATATTAGTAAGTGAAATAATATAATCAGAAAAGGTTATATACTATATGATTCCACTTATATGAAATTCTGGAAAAGGCAAAACTATGGAGTGAGTGAAAAGATCGGTGGTTATCACAGGTTTGGGAGCAGGGAGAGAGTGATGAGTAGGTGGAACACAGGCGATATTTAGGGTAGTGAAATTTTTCTGTTTAATACTATGAAAATTAATACATAATTTAAAAGTAATGACAATACAACATTTGTCAAAACCTATAGGTTACAAAACACCAGGTGTGTGCCCTGGTGTAATCTATGGACTTGGGGTGATAATGACATGTCAATGCTGGTTTCTTGATTATAGGAGATGGTGATGGGAAAAGTTGTACATAGGGGAATACGGAAAGTCTTTCTGCTCAATTTTTGCTGGGAATCTTAAACTGCTCTAAAAAGTTAAGTCTATTCAAAAAAAGAGCAAGCTGTTTCATGACATTTATGTATAACTTTCTAGCTCTTATAAATTTGTAGCCCTATGTGGGTTACTATTACACACGAATAGCAGGATACACTTAGGAGGCACAGTTTAAGAGCCACAATAATTTATTTAAAAGGAATTCTGTCCTTCACATGTATTTCTTTAATAACATTAAATAGATTGATTCATAAGAGAAAATGACACTTCTAAAATATCTGTTTCTCTACTCTTCAATTTCCCTGAACCCCAAAGCAGGGAGGATTTCTGGAAATCCTCCCATTACAATACTTCCTTTCTGCCAAATACTTCACTCTTTTTTTTTTCCCCTCCTGGTCTCCCCTCCTTTCTCCAAGTTCTTATTGTACATATTAACCTCACATTCAGAAAGCAAGATGCCCTTATCTTTAAGGGGAAATAAAAAGGGTGGATGGTTATGCTGTTTGTTAAAGAGACAAGGTTGCGAATACTTTCATATGAATTATTTTTATCCCATCACATGCAAAATAGAAGTGCCATGATTTGATGATTGATTGGATGTAGAGAGGAAAAAAAATCACCCAAAGACTTCAGGCTTTCACAGTCATTCATTTAATATTGATTGAATGCTTTCTAGTAGCCAGATGCACTGTATATCTGACAAACACTATTTCTGTTCTTCAAAAGCAATGGAAGTTTATTCTGTGATGTATTCTATGACATAAAAAGGCAATTGCAATAAGGCATAATAACTGTAATAGTGGGGAAGATACCAAGTTATTTAGAAGTAGAAAAGTGTGAGGAGAAAATGAGTAAATTATAATATCTCATTTTTGAAAACTGTGAAATATCAAAAAGGAAATGTCCACTAGTTTACTGAATAATAGAAGTGGAATTTAAATTTTTTTCAGGAAGTGTAAGCTAAAGGATAGAAAAAAAAAAAACCTGATGTTGAGTAAGAACACTAAGGAACACGGTGCATGGTAACATGATAGAGGCTTGCCATGAAAATCTTAGGAAACAACGCTAAATAAATGGTGTTGGTGGAAGAGGGTAATAGAAGCTGTAGGTAAAGAATATAAATATCTGTGATAAAAACTGAATACTATTTATGAGTCAAGAAATACAACACGAAATTGATCCTGAGTTTGCCAATCAAGAGAATACCGGTGGTGGTGTTAAAGCAGTCCAGTGTTCTAGTGAAGTCAAGTAAAAGATTAAAGTGAGTTGAAAACAAAGTGGTGGTGAAGAAATTGAGAATAGTTTCAAGAAAAAGAAAAGGAATCGAAAGAGTACCTAGGAATATAAAACTTTCTGTCATGAGGAATAGATGCTTATTAGTAAGTGAGAACTCTGTAAGCGATCTGAGATTTCAGAGAGAGTGGAGATCCCTATGGACTTGCATCATGAGGAGATGGGTTGGAGAGGGATGTAAATTGTTTTGATCATTAAAAAATGAGAGGATTTAGATTTTGAGGAGAAAAGAGAGATTTGAAAAAGAAGAGAAAACACAAATCTAGAACAAGACATGATCGACTTTGTCCTTAATATTACAATGGAGTATTTATTTTTCTGTGCTTTTCTGTACACTTAAGTTAAATCAACTTATAGCCAGCTGTAATGAAATTATTATCATCAACTGATAATTGCTTTGGTTTAGCTCAATAATCATTATTTAAAAGCATTATTATGTTTAGTATTGATCTGCACCCTTGCTCATTGTCTCAGAAGACAATCATGGAAGCAGTTATCCGTGAAACATAAAATGCTCATTTGACCCTTGTATTCTTACAGGCAAAAAGCTATAAGATATAGAGACAAGTGAATGAAATCAGAAGGCAGAAATTTGCTACTTGACTTATGCATAAAGGAGAGAGAAAACTAATTTTGCCTAATATTAACATTAAAATTTAATTTCAATAAATCACAAAAGAAGTTATTAAAATACCAATGATAACAGTAATCAAAGTTTCCATTTTTAATGTAAATTTAATGCTACTAATAGTATTGTAATTATATTCAGAAGTTACATTAATATCCAGAGGGAGAAGCTATATTTGTAATATTTTAATTATTCTGCTTCTGAATTTAGGTAAGTAGTCCCTTCCATCATCATAAATGGAATTTGCCTGCATCAGATGTAACAAAAGACTACTGTCTCTTAAAATTCATGTCAATAGTCCCTTCTATAACATATACCACTGGCTTCCTTTTTTTTTTTTTTTTTTTTTTTTTTCGAGATGGAGTTAGGCTCTTGTCACCCAGGCTGGAGTGCAATGGTACAGTCTCGTCTCATTGCAACCTCCACCTCCCAGGTTCAAGCGATTCTTTTACCTTAACCTCCTGAGTAGCTGGAATTACAGGTGCCTGCCACCACGCCCAGCTAATTTTTGTATTTTTAGTAGAGACGTGGTTTCACCATGTTGGCGAGGCTGGTCTTGAACTCTTGATCTCAGGTGATCCACCAGCCTCGGCCTCCCAAAGTCCTGGGATTACAGATGTGAGCCACCACTCCCGGCCCCACTGACTTTTTTATCTAGAGACACTTATGGTAAATACATTAATGCCATCTAAAAATTTGGATCATTTTGTGTGAGAGTCTATTATCTAGTTCATAGAAAGGTCTAACAAGACATTTTTCATTATATTACCTTACTATCAAGAAATTATGTGACATTCTGTAATACTGAGTTTGTGTTGCTGGTGATGGAAAATAAACTCTTTCTAAATTGTCACTTTAAATCTGTAATACAAAAAGCTATATATTTTAATTATCAAAATTATTATTCAGAGAACTCAAGGGAGGAATGAATGAAGAATTTAATGCCCAAAGAAGTGAAGTGACCAGTCCACTGTTAAACAGCTAATATGAACCCACCTTTCTTAATTAATTGTAAATCTCTTCTTTCATTGCCACTGCTCTATATTGGCACCTTAAATATCATGAAGTAAAATTTTCATTGCTGTGCTCAAGACTTATAAAGAATCTTACTGATATGGGAAACACTGGTATTTTCTTTTGATTATTTTCTAACTATATATTTAATAAACCTTATAGTTATGTTCCCACCTTTTATTTACTTCAGAGAATTCTTAATTTTACACAACACACAAAATGATTGGAGTATTCTTTATCATAAGAGGTATACTCCATTCAATTTGACTGGTACACCTGCTATTTTTAATTTAATTTTCTTCTATTTTATGTTATTATATCCCTTATATATTAACAAATAAAATGCCAACTTGGCCATAAACCAGAAATAACGTGGATAGTAACATGTAAATATATGCTGTATAGAATATTATTCTCCCACCAAAATCTAATCCAGGTTACACAATTCTCAAACATCAGACAAGCATGATAAAAACTCAAGAGATTTGGAGTGATTTCACATATTCTGCTACTTGTTAGAGATAACATTTCTTGAGATGTTCCTGTTTTAATACTTGATGACTGGCATCTAGAATTATCACAATAGTTACTTATGGAGGCTTTAAAAGAATACTAGACACAGGATCAAAATAATTGACTTAGAAAACTTGTTCTGTGGAAAATACTGGGAGATTTAGAAATGTGAAATACCGTGTTTATATTCAAAATGTATTTCGGGGAAAAAAAGAATAGGAGTGAAAGTGGTCTTGTTTTACAGGTGGAAACCATGAGATCAATTTAAAATTTATCAGCACCTTTTGGCAACACTTAGAATATAGTTTATATCTTTTTACTTTCAGCCTAGGTCAACATTAGCATTAGTAATTAGTAATTTAAAGTAGTTTATTACGTTTTCTAAACTGCTTTTGTGGAAGAAATTACTACTGCCTTGAGTAGGAGACAGATGGTCGCTAGGAAGGTTTCTTGTGTTTACATTGTGTCACTATAAGGGATGTGGATAAAGACTTCGGAATAAATATTCTCTTCACCTACCTCCCAGCTCTAGCAGTTGGTCAGACGACCAACTAGGAAACATTTGCATTCGTTTTTGTTCTATCCAGTTCTAGTTTCTGAATCTTTGTCTTTGTCCTCTTCAAATTCCATGTTTCTGCTTACTCCAGCATGACAGAAAATTGAGGAAAACTATTTGGCCCCTTTTTCTAACTTTTTTTTTTTTTTTTGTCTGGGATAATATAGCATGTTTCTCTGAAATTTTTGTAATGTTAGTTAATTTTCAAGATCGTGATAAATCACATTAAAATGTTGGTTAATGAAATTTAATCCTTTAAGTTAGATTCAATGTTATTAATATTAAAATATATGATCAACAATACAGTAGAGACAGTAGAAAAAGGTGACTTAGATCATTACCTCCAAGTGAGAAAGATTGGGAACAGTCAATACTAATCACTCAGGGGTTACTTTAAATCAGTACAAAATGTGGCATTGCAGGCCAAAGTCAGAGTACTGACACATGTAATTAAAACTTGATACTATTCATTTAAAATCTCTCATGTTTCCCACTTTGTACTGGAAACTTTGGACTTATTGTCACATTTAGCTGTCTCAGCAAGTCTATGAATTATTATTAACCCGTCCCAGATCATGAACCTGAAGCAGAGAAGAGTCAGATTTTTCAAGGTTGCATCATGAGTCAGTGCAAAGCAAGGCTTGGAATCCTGATTTGGTGGAAACCAAGGTTAACACCTGCCTTCCAATATGTCACAATACTATCTCATCTTTAAACTAATTCACACTTGTTTACATGAAGGCTTCTACAAAAAGGCATCATAACTAAGTCAATCAATCTCTGCATTCCTTAAAATTTAGAAGTTTATGGAAAGCAAAAGTATGTTTCTTATTCATTCCTCTAATGTTGACATGTTTTCCTTCTTGGACTGACTCAAAAGAGTAGTAAAATAATATGTTTACATTAAAAAATACTTTCACTTACTCAAGAAATGTATTATTTCATTTTCTTTGTAAAATTGTACATCTTGTAAATAATTCTATTATGAAAATTTGCTTTTTTACTCTAGGGCATATCCTGAGTAATACATTTCCACTATGTAATTTTACCCAATGGTTATTTTCTTGAATTATGTTGACCAGTCTTCCAGCCAACTGCTAGAGATGGGTTTTAGGTGGGCAAAGTGCTCTTTCTAAAACCTTTGTCCATACTTCTTAAAGTGACACAACGAAAAACAACAGGAAACCTTGGTAGCCAGTGTTTATTTTCTATGCAAGGCAGAAATTCCTTCCACAAAAGTCTTCTGGACAGGTAGCATTCCAGCCTGTGCCGGTTTTTTTGACTGAGTGGAATCTCGCTGATTTTTAGGAAGTTTTGTTTTACCTGACGTTGCATAGAAACAACTTCCATACCTTTTGTAGTTTAGTCTGCTAGTTTCACATAACATAAAACAAATTCCTTTTGCATAAAAAAGTATTCAATATATAAAGATAACTATACTGCTCCCTTTTAGCTTTTTCCTTTAATTATTACTGTGTTTTTCAACTGTTACTCATATAGCATAGTTGCCAGATGTCTTCTCACATTTTATACTTATCAAACCCTTAATATCTATTGATTATTGGTCAAGCACTCTCTAAGCATTTCTGCCATCAAAAAGCTTTTGGATAAATGGGGAGCACTGACACACACACACAGCAATTACATCATAAGATAATAAGTGCCGTGACTGAATGGTATGGGGGTAGGGCAAAAATACCTGGTTCACCATAGGGGAAGAGAAAGGTCATAGAAGACTGCTATTAATGTGAGGCATCGGGAAACTGAGAATGATGAACAGGCCAAATAATGTCAGACTTGTATTAAATAGGGCCACAGATAACTGTTTCCTGGATGTTGACACTGTGGTTCTGTTAATGCATTCTAAATTTGTATTAGCATTGTATTAGTGTCATCAAACTTTTGGTTCTTGTTAAATTTGAGGTAATTTTATAATTGGAGAAATTAAAAAAAAAAAAAAAGAAACAGTCATCTCTTGTTATAAGGATTGGTTCCTGGACCCCAAACCCTCAAGGACTAAAATCCAGAGATACTGAAGCCTCTATATAAAATGGCATAGTATTTGCATGTAACTTACACACATCCTCCTGTATACTTTAGCTCATTTCTAGATTACTTATGATATCTTATACAATGTGAATGATATGTATATAGTTGTTACAATGTATTATTTAGAGAGTAATGACAGGAAAAAATACCTGCACATGTTTAGTACAGACACAATCATCTTTTTTTTTTTTTAAATATTTTTCATTTGCAGTTAGTTGAATGCACAGATGGACCCATGGATACTAAAAATTACATCGATCTTTATTTCGTTATTTTAGGTCCATCATTCTAGCCAATTGGGTGATGTTTTGGAATATTGGTTCTTACCTCCAGTAATTTGGGAGAACGAGATAGGGAGCCAGCTCCCTTGCTACATAAGTTTTAATAATAGCATTGAGTCCAGGCACAGTGGTTCATGCCTGTAATCCTAGCACTTTGTGAGGCTGAGGCTGGAGGATCACTTGAGGCCAGGAATTCGAGGCAGCCTGGGCAACATAGTGACACCCCATCTTTACAAAAAAGTAATAATAATAAAATTAGCTGGGTGAGGTGATGTGCACCGACAGCCCCAACTTCTTGAGAGGCTGATGTGGAAGGATTGCTAGATCCCAGGAGTTGGATGTTGTAGTATGCTATGATTGCTCCACTGCCTCCAACCTGGGTGCCAGACAGTGCAAGACCCTATCTCTAAATAAAATTAAAGAGGGAAATAAATAGCATTGAATTTCAGTCTAGGAGAAAAAAAATTAAAAACAAATAATTTGAGATAATTTACACACATAATACTTTTTAATACTTAGAAATATAAAGAATAGAAGTAAAGGTGAGACTTCTATTTTCTAAAACTGATTTTCTACTTCCCAGAGAAAGTAACACTAAATACTGTGCCATATCTTAAATTCTCCCAAACAACTTTACAGACCTGAGGAAGATAATCAATAGACAGAGTCAAAATTCAGCTTGTCAGCTTGCAAATTACAAGAAATTGCTACTCCTCATGACATTTTTCTACAAGATAAAATAATAATGTTACTCGATTTGACATCTATGTTTTATATAGATTTACTCAGTTTCTGCCTTATCAGAAAGGCATTTCCTGACCAGTCCTATCACTTTCACATACAGCTTTTTTTTTTTTTTTTTGAGACAGAGTCTCGCTCTCTCTCCCGGGCTGGAGTGCAGTGGCCGGATCTCAGCTCACTGCAAGCTCCGCCTCCCGGGTTTACGCCATTCTCCTGCCTCAGCCTCCCGAGTAGCTGGGACTACAGGCGCCCACCACCTCGCCCGGCTAGTTTTTTGTATTTTTTTTAGTAGAGACGGGGTTTCACCGTGTTAGCCAGGATGGTCTCGATCTCCTGACCTCGTGATCCGCCCGTCTCGGCCTCCCAAAGTGCTGGGATTACAGGCTTGAGCCACCGCGCCCGGCCCACATACAGCTTTTAATGTGCCACCTTGACTTATCTTTAGAGTACTCACAGGCACTACCATGGGGTCTTTATTTATTTACTGTCAGTTTTCTACCATGAGAATATAAGCCTCCTGAGAGCTATTTTGTTCACCCTAGTAACTTCGATGGTACCTGACACATATTAAAAATAATAGAAAATAATATTCATTATTCTTATTTTTATGAACATTATTGAGCAAAAAGTAAAAAAGCTATTTTTTTCTGTCTAAGGTGAAAAATACGTCCAGACAGATAGAGTAATTTAAGTACGGAATTGAGTTCAACCTCGATTGATCAATTTTAGCATTATTTCTATTGTTATCAAGAAAATGTCCTGTTCCAAGGAAATAAACTTCAAAAACTGTGATATCAGGAACCATAATACTTTAGATAATTGGTAGTATGATTTATTGATTGTGTTTTATTTTACTTTACTTATTGCAGTACATGGAATCTCAATTGAATTGACATAACTATTAGTGAAAGATTGATGGAGAAACCAGATTTAAATTCTGATTCTAATTATTCACTTCCACTTTAGAGTAATGAATAGAATTAAGACTGTTCTATGCATTCACAGGAGCATGTGCATCTCTGCATCTGTTACCTTTCCTTGTATTAATCTTTAGTGATGTTATATCTATTTCTGAGGTTTAAATGATTGTTATGTAGGCATGAAAGACTATTTAGTACATCAAGAAGAAGAAGAACTCTTTTGAGATGTCTGATGAACTATGACAAATTCTGTGGATCAGCAGTCTACAATTGAATTTCTGATCCAGGAATGGAATCAAGCCAAAGCATCTAAATGTGTAAAATCGCTTTCCCTTCTCTCTTTTTCTTCCACTAGCATGGCAGTTGGCCTTTGGGTTGTTTATGAATGTTGATATCCTTAAACTACTAGATATAAAAATGATTTAGGAGATTTAAAATTTCTAAGGAAAAATTATTTATATTTATTATTATCAGTTTATTTTTTACCACTAAGGTGCATTTGCTATATGGAAAAGATGTGACTGATATTAAAAAGACAGTGTTGGAAAAGGGAGTAAAGAATTGCACTTAAATAATTTAGTAAATTAAATGGAAATTTATAGGTGAAAGAATGGACCATATGTTAAAGTCAACATCATTATTTCTGT
Source organism: Piliocolobus tephrosceles (assembly GCF_002776525.5). NCBI lineage: Eukaryota > Metazoa > Chordata > Mammalia > Primates > Cercopithecidae > Piliocolobus > Piliocolobus tephrosceles. The sequence goes on from NC_045436.1 coordinate 95,010,115, forward strand.
GAAATAAATCTTCCACCTTATTTTACTTTTCCTCTATTGCTTATTGCAGTTTAACCCACTCTTTCTCTTCATTTTCCCCACTTACTCTGTGTTCAAACCAGGTTATTAGATTAATAATTGCCACAATACTAAAGATGAGTGATTTGCTTTCCAATTATGCAAGAGAGCATGTAAGTTGAAGTGGCAAAAATGAATGGAAATAAAGAAAGGAGGGAAAAGGGGAGGAAGAAAGGAAAAAGGAAAAGAGGAAGGTAGGAAAGCAAGAAGGAAGAAGAAGGAAGGAAAGAAGGAAAAGGGAAGGAAGGAAGGAAAGAAGGGAGGGAGGGAAGAAGAGAGGGAGGGAAGGAGGAAGGGAGGAAGGACAGAAAAAAAGTGGTAAAATAAGAAGTGGAGAAGACGGAAAAGAATAAAGAAAAAGAATAGAGAAAGAAAGAGAGAGGAAGTGAAGGGAAATAAGAAAAATGAGTAAAAAAAAAAAAGAGAGAAGAAAGAAAGGAGCAAGTGAAAAGAGATCAAGGAAGCATTTCTCCATTTACTTTTTACTTGAATATCATGAACCTGGCCAAGCTAACTTTCAACTTCTACGTAGTTATAGTTGACGATGTATTCCATTAAGGACTTTTAAAAAGGAGGTTAAATATTTGCAATAAATCACAACATAAGTTCAATTGATGGTGGAATTTTCAAAATAGAGAAATTCCTCTAATTTGGGAACAAATGAAGCATGTGGCTGCACATTAAACTCATGTGTTTTATTAGCTTGCTAAAAGTTGCTTTCTTCATTGAACTTTTCAAATATTTAAAATAATAATTTCTAAATAGAGTACAAATTGGGAGGGAAGTCCCAATTCTATAATTCACTAGAGTTATCACTTCTGTTTCTCAACAAAAGTCTCGCTTTTGTTTTCTGAGTACAATATCAAATTATATTCTCAAGCATTTAGACATAGTCAGTTTTAACCCTTTTTTTCTCAGATTTTTAAAAATTTCAACTAATTACACATAACTGTTTATTTAGTGTTAATGAAGTATATGATCTCTCTTAAAAGATATATCTAAAATAGCCTATGTATGTAAATGACCTCAAAGGGTCACTTGCAAACCATTATTTACCCTGTCATATGTGGTTTATTTTATTAAAATCTATTTCGTGGCATGAATTATCTGAATACTGATGAATATAGATAAACTATAACAATGTAAAGAAAATAAATACATTAAGTTATATCAGCAAACATGTTTACCTGTAGGAATGAAGAGTAATTTACTATTCACGTTTCAAAAAAATATTTTTTTCTTGAAATGCCTGAGGCTATTAATGAGTTTGGAATTCATTTTCAGACTATTTTGGCTTTTGAGGAAATCTGTTTTCAATTCAATACTATTTCTAAAAGAAATTTTAGATTTATCACCTCTAGAAAGTGGTAGTTTTCCTTAGAAAACTGAGATAAAGAAAGCTTGGAAATAGAACTATATCTATTAGAAATAACTGTATATGTGTGTACACATTCTACATTGCAAATAACACCTCTAACTTCTTAAGCTTGCTGAAAATAACTTTTAAAAATAGTGCATTTAACACCCTGCATAACAGCATAGCTGAAAGTTTCCTCAAGTGTTAAAGAAAAGGCTAGCTAGATGTTTTATCATGATGGCTGAAGGCGGTAGCATTGTGTCTGACACCTGACCCATTTATCTCACTTCATAAACTTCAAATAAATCAACAGACAACATGCTTTTCTCTTTTTCCTAGTTATTTGTGGGTACATAATGAGGGTTTACCTTATGCTTGTTGTCTACCTTCAGAAGATAGATACTACAACAGTATTTAGCATGTGTACCTTTACTGTAATTTTTACTAGGCCAGGTATTTTAATAAAACCTTCACATTTCTTTGTTTTGGCATGTATCCATATGTGTTATTTCTGATCTCTCTGACTTTCCAAGATCATGGTTAGATGATGCATCTCAGCTTTATTTATTTTTATTTTCCTGAGTATAAACTGTATTTTATAGGAGTTTCTGCTAGGCTTATTTGCATTTTTTTAATAGAGCAACTTTTAATAAAGAACAAACCATTGTCAGTTTAAAATTTAGCTCTACTTAGAAAATATATTTGCTGTTTAAATATCCCACAGTTTGTACTGGAGAAAAAAGTAACACTTCAGGTTAGACTCTAAACATAATGCATTATCAATGAATTTTAGCCCAGAAAGAATTAGCCTTCTGGGTGCACAGCTTCTCTGTCTTGGCTTCCGGCCAGGGCTGATATTCTAGCTTTATTTTATGTTTCCCCAGCTGCTTTCTAAATCTGGGGAGGCAGCACCAGCCAGAATCTTCTAGTTTGAACACAGTATGCTAAATGCTTCTCTCTTCTTCCTTAGTAGTTGCTTGTAAATGATGCACACAAAGTTTGATCTTTGGATTTTATTTCCAAAGGCCCCCTTTCCACTCAAACAGAAAATACAAGGCGATCATATGAACACTTAACCTACTGGGGACAACTGTTTTACTGGGTTAGATACATTTATTTAGTACCTTTAAGAACTAACGTTAGTATTGAGATTGAATTAAGTTTATTTTACATCCAAGTACAGAATGCTTTTCTTTGGGAGAAGAAAGAATAGATATAACAGTTTTAATCTCAAATGAAAAATGAAAGATCATTATTTTCCTGAGGTAAACATAAGTGTGAGCACGTATTTCTATTTTGATTATCAATTATAGAAATTCAAAACTATGACAATATATTTATACATAAAACTAGTCCACATATACTTTCTTTTGGTGTTTAGGATAATACATTTAAAATGATACATTTCTTAATAAGCCTATCTTGGAGAAAACAAAATGCAATTTATGTATATTTGCATATTATTTATTACTTATATATTTGCATTAATCAATTTTAAAAATTCAAATTTTCATGAGGTTTTACCTTCCTTTTATTTAAAAATAATGCCTGAGTTTCTAAATTGGATCTAAGGGTGATTTTCATGTTATAGCTAGTAAGTCATATATATTATAATTTTTTCAAAGGATTTTTAATGTATCAATCTTAGTGGTGACCAGGTGCCATTCAGATAGAGTTAAAAGGCCCATTCTGCTTAGTATTAAATTTCTAAAAATCTTCCCAATTAGCTTACTATGAGATGTCTGTCAGTGTAAACATTGCTTAATATTGATCATCATAATGTACTGTCACAGGATTTCTAATTTTAAAAAATGTCAACAATAAGTGTAGGCTTAACTTCCCATTTACATATTGAGACAAATGTAAATGGCGTGTATATTTTGCTTATTAATTAGTTACTTTTTTATGAATTCCAGTTGAAAACTTAGAATGTTGTAGTCAGTGGACTTTATATACTTTATATAAACTTGCTACTCATATGCACACACACGCACACCAATGACCAGCACAGAGCCTATGTGACACTGGGATATAGCTACCTGGCATACTTTTAATAGAGTAAATTACTCTTTTGCTTTGAAAAAAAAAAAAAAAAAACCTTTAAATCTTTGTGGCAAAATTCATTGCTTCCTAGTTTTGGGGAAATTCAACCAATTACAATAACTTTTGTCTTTATCAATTTCCTCTTGGGGCAGAAACCTCACAGAATTTTAACCATGTTGTTGATGAGAAAGTGGAAAACTAAAACCATTCTGAGAGTTACAGAAACACATCAATATCTTGGTATGCAATTTATGTTAAAGCATTTATGATACAGTATAAATAAAAATATTCTGATAGAAGGCACCATGAGAATATGCAAGCGTGAATTTGAAAGAGACATGATCGAGCATAAACTTCAAACTTTCTCAAGCTGTATGAGAACTCACAGTATAATTTATCATAATAAACAAAACATACCATCACTTAAAAAGCTGTGACAGGAATTCTGAATAATACAGTATTTCATTAATCAGGAGAAAATGTAAGAAAAATAAGGTTTAAGTTTCCTTATTTAGCTTCCTCTAACAGAGATATTGAAAAGAATGAGTAAAATCATATTCCAATAATATTTCTTGTTTTCTAACTTATTCTATGCTTGAGGAAATTGGATGTATATCATAAAGCTTTCTGTTCTCCTAGGAAACTATGCTTAGGGCATATGACATATATTGTTCTAAGAATTTATTTTTCTTTTCTAATAGGAGGTAGAAGGAAAACACCTATTTCTTTATAAGCAATTTATGACTGTATCATACAATTTCAAATGTCTGTGACAGCTGTTTCTCTAAAGCAGACCACTGGAACAGAGCATGCCTACAAATCTCAGGTCCAAAGAAGAGGAGTTCCTATGTTCGGTAATTTGAATGCCATGCTTTCAGTAACACTTATTAGGGAAACATTTATAACCCTACAGTTAACATTGGATGTTGAGTTTGTAAAATTAGTGCTTTTAATATGAAAAGGCTAAAATTGTATCAGATAAGATATTTCCTATGCAAATGTTCCAGCAACTGTTTAAATTTTATCAAGTTGTATCTCTCTTTTTTTTTTTTCTTTTAGGCAGGACTGTATTTTCTATTTACGTGCAAATATAACTTCTATAAAGCATGATGACAGGTAAGCACACACATGCGGAAAAGGGAGATTGAATTTGGTTTTAAAATATTATCTGCTTCTACATAAATCTTTCACAAATAAAACTTTATTGTGTTCGACTTGTTTACATAGCTAAGCAACGCATATTCATTTATGGTACACGCCTCGATTTCAGCAAATTAAGCCGTAACTTACCTAGAGAAGCATTTCAATATTTTGTCTTTTCCTAACTTGAATTTATCCCGAGTTAGAACATGAGATATCCAGTATTCAGGTTCACTTGGCTCCAGGTTAATTAGAAGGAGCTTTCAGTTCATGCAATCTGCCTCAACAATATTCCAAGAGCACTCTCTAGCTCCAGTCTTAGTATCTGAACTCTTCCAGCAGAGTCCTTTTATTTATACACACATTGTCCTTTTCAAAACAAGCAGCCAGCTGGAATGATTCAAACCTCTGTTCAGCACACCGTTAAAATGCAGCTTCCTTCTTGGACACGAGAATTACACCAGGGAGCAGACCGAGTACAGCAAAAAGGCTATGAGAACTATTTAATCACCGGAATACCAGCTGCTCCTGCTCTGCTGTTGCTAGTGCTGCTGTGCCTCTTGTTTAGCTGTAGTCGGTCTTTCTCTCCCTCCCTCTCTCTCATATCTCCAGAACTATAAAGGCAGCTTTGCCGGATTATGATTGGCAGAAACAGCCAATTCCTTCAGCTAATCATCCTCAAGACTTTCAAGGACCTGGAGCTGTTGTGATGTCATCCAGTCAGTGGGATGTTACACATGAATACATTCCAACAGAAGCTAATTCAGCGATGGGCTGCATTCCTCTCACACCGCGGTGATTGATTAGATGCTCCTTGAAGATTTGCATAATCTTTCAATATACAGTTGGACTATTTCCTATGAAATTTGAGGATAGAACTCCACTTTGCAGCTATGACACTATGCCACGAGATTCTATTGGACAAAATAAGAAAAGTTCAAGACAGGATTTTCTGCTGTAAATGTGTTCCAGTTAAACACACAGATTACAAACTCAACAAAAGCCAACAATGAGCAATAGGAAACTCAGACAAGTATTAGTAAGCTACATACTCCCAAAGTTAATAATAGCATTTTAGACCATGATAGATGTTAGAAAGAAAGAAAGAGTATGTGCATGTGAATTTACTGTATGCATTGTTTTATTAATTAAGGTAAATTACTGGATTATTATGGAAAAGTTCTATTATCCGCACTGACAAAAGATTGTCTCCATGTTTCTTTTTTCTTTTTAATTTGGCAATATAAGGTGAAGATTACCTGCTCTTTGTTTTCTATTAATTACTGTAAACACGTAAAGATACTATCAAGTACTTTTATATATTTTATGTAAAGTTATTTAAACTTATTCATTAGGATATACGCAAAAGTAAATGTAAAGTGTTTTCAGGTACATCCCCTCATTCCAGACTACATGATTCCCTGGGCTTTTCTTGCTTTAGTACATTCCTTAGTATCTACCATTTAATTTAACGGAACAGGATATGCTAAAGAGATTTTGGTCCAAAACCCCTCATAGGCTACAGAACAGAGCTACAAACTTTTCTCAACTGGAAGCCTTCCTCAGGTATATGGGTGTCGTTTGTTGTACGTAGTGGTTCCATTTTAAATACTGAGGTGGTTTCAATGAAGTCCTCTATAGGACTGGAAGTAAGGGTAGGAGGGAGTCCTTTAAAACTCAGCATTTATTGATGATGTGGTCTTTCAGAAGATTAATTTTAATGCATCCAGGATTACTAGTGTTATTATACTGCACAAGGTTTTGAGGGTTCGCAAGCCGTAGACATACGCTATACAGAGGATAGGGGAAAAAAATCTACCAAGTTAGAAAACATATTTACCAGTTATTCATAAGCAATAAATACAATCTAGTAACTCATAGGTCATGTACCAATTAGTTTTTCTGGTGCACAGGATAAAATATATTAAAGAAAAAAATTATATTTTAGAAATAATTAAAGAGTTCAGGTACTTCTCACTACCTTTTAAAACATTTGGAATGCAAAGATGAATTAAAATCGAGTCAGAATTTTCATAGTGATACACATCAAAATTCAAAATGGATAAATAAACTGCAGTTAAATATTTCAAAGTCATAATAAAATAATTATTACTAGAATAGCAACATGGGAAACACTATCTGTTGATAAATAAAATAAAATAGTATAAATTGTAAAAGCCAACTGAAGATTTTTATATTGTATGTAGTTTGGCTAACTAATAATGCCTTCTTCTTTATTCAAGTTGGGTGATTATTTTTAAGTCTTAACTTTAGAAAAATAATTTAAATAAAAAACTATTATAAAATGCTCAACATCTTTATATTACTGACATAGTTCTATTTCACAACTCAATCAAGAATGCCACTTTATCAGAGTATTTTCGGTTATTGGAAGTAAATGGCAACACAGTGATCTGAAGATAAAACCCATCACATTAAAACATGGAGCAGGGTTTATGTCGTCAGCTCTGGTGATAACCTAGAGTTGATATTCATTGATTACAAGTGAAAAATGTTGATCATTTTCTTCTCTAACATTAAACTATAAACACAGTTTTAAGCTGAAGAAGTAAATACTTTCACAATGTAAAAGTGCTATATAAAATATTAATAGAAGGTATTCTTATTAAAGGTAAAATTCTTTTAAATATTTGTGAAACATGAACTTTGAGAGTCAAAAAATCCAGAGATTATTAATTAAAATTCAATGTAGGAAAAAAGTACGCAACTTTACTCTCCTTGTCTCATTGTTCATTCAGAAATATACTAAGTACTGAAGGCAGAGGGTCCCACAATATACATATGTATAAATGAATGGAAACTTACCAAAAAGTGCTTTCTTTTCTATTCATGGGGAAAACTGGAGAAATTCGCAATACTCACACTAAAACAGATCGAAAAAATCCTCAAAGTATTTTGAATATTTTTCTTATAATTTTCTTTGCATATTGTATTCTCAAATAATTAAAACAAACGTATTTGTGAATTTGTAATCTTTTATCATTTTCTAATCTGTCAGGTTGGGGAAATGAAATAAATGACCTTGGACATTTCTGGGAAGAAATATAATACACAAGAGAGAAAAGAGGAAAGAATTATTTACTCAAAGTGTTTTAAGTTTTTAAATCATTTAACTTGTGTTCCACAATTTACAGGGTTTGCACTTATGTCAAAATGTAGCATCAATTCAGTTTGTTTTGAACAATACACGCAATGCAAAGCATTTACCCAATTGCTTATAGTTGACTTTTAGAGAAGAAAGTGGATGCTTTTATATTTCTTTAAACACTCTATAAAGTATAATATAATTTTTCCTTTATCTATTAAGATATAGGTCCAGACTTATATTAAGACCTGAATGGGTCATTTAAAAATTGAATTGAACTTGTTGAACTAATAAACTTTTAGAGCTCCACTTATTTTTATTCAATTGCTCTCTTGATTCAGTAAAAGTTCAAGTAGTATTTGCCGACTACAAAACCTTTTCATTCAACTGAATTTATCTTTGAATTTACTTTTTAAATTTTCACTGGCGTTTCCTTGGAAGTTCAAAAAATGTGTATGTGTTATATGCATTATTTGGAAATTTTAAAAGTGAAAAACATTGAAAACATTATATAATGTACACATATATATAAGAACATAATATACTTTAAATTTAATTTATAAATATGTATTTATACACCTTGTTCTTTATAATACACACATATATCTTTGTATATACTTACTCAATATAAGAAACAAACAAAAAGATGTTTATTTAAAAAGGAAGGTCTTTTTTGTTTGTATGTCAAGTCTTCATTACAGTGAATATGAGAGGGTAGTAATATCTACTAATAAACATCTTAGCACACTTCAAAAAAAACTCAGTAAATTTAATAATTTCAAAAATTTGTCATCGTTTTCTTTCTCATTAACTTTGTTCTGCTAATTGTTACTAATGGTAAGTTTTAAATGCTTGCCTCTAAAATAAATAAAAATTTGCATAGAAAATACTAAAACAAGATTCAAAGTACTTCATAATTTCTACTTTTTAAAATAATTATTCATCATGCATATACAGGCTATAAACAGAAGATATTTAGATCTTTAAATGTACATTTTTATTCTTTTCAAGTTTCACCTTTTTTGTTACTTTTACAGCAAAAATAATTTTGAAAGAACACAACCAACTAAATGTACAGTTCTCATAATTTTGACTGAATGCATCTAATTTAATTTACAGCCTTCACTACTAAAACTTACAAATACAAGATTCTATTACCATGCTACCACTTTCTGTCTATATCCTTTTCTTGTAATTTTATTTTTTAACATGAGCAACAATCCTGTTGTCCCAACACAAAAGGCTATAACTCTTTATTCAAAGAAAAAGCATGAATAAAAGAAACTTCTATGTTCAAAGTTTATGCCTTCAGGGAGCAGGGGAAGCCTCTAATTGGGCTGTGAGTGACTAACATAAAAACTTTGTATTAAGAGCAAAATAAATCTTCTGCTGGCAATTATTAGGAAAATAACTTATGTGAAAAAGAAGGTGTATAAAGTCAGTTTTGCTTCATTGGTATCATAATACATGATAAAAACAAACAAACAAAAAAAAACAAAAAACAAAAAACAAAAGTGCCAAATAGCGTTCACTTGGGTAGCAAGCACCCCAGTCACAGACTTAAATGTTATGTTATTATACATCTGGATCTCTTGTTAGCAAGTTATTAGAAAAAGGGGGAAAAAAATAGGAAGAGCAGGTTGGAAGAAAGAATCTTTTTGCCAGTATCATTGTAGTGCATTGTTGTAGCAAGAGAGAAATCAGCATGTTAATGCTTCAAATAAATCCTTTGAACATGCAAAACTTGAAAGGCCAAGTGAGGGAACAAACAAACTTAACAGTCCAATTCCAGTTTGGCTGACAACTACTTAAAGAAACACGATTTTTAATAAATAGCAGTTGTTGGCCAAAACACTATTGCATCACAAGAATTGTGCGCTAAAATGTTAGCATTCAAGTGAGAGACCCAGGGTGAGGTGGGGGAGGACAGTAAACATTAAATTTATGATTTTTCCTTCGTCTGATCTTTGCTATGAGAATTTTCAGTGAATTTCTCTTTTACATGGTACACAAAGTCAAGGAGAATTTATAAAACCCATTAATTAGGCCCCAACTCCAGTGGGAGTGTCTCATCAGAGTAGGATTTTTAAATACCTTATAGTGGTTGTAAGTTTTATCTACACTAGGCAGTTTCAGTTTGTCTTTCTTTGTTTCTCTTTTCTTTGGAATTTTCATTTGCCAAATTTTATTAGGGTTTAATGGTGATTTCCTTTTGACTGACGCCTTACAAGTCAAGTCGTTTTACATTCTCGAATTTGAAGTCCTAAATGTTCAAAGTGAGAAAGCTACTTGCAGACCAGAATCACAGCATCACAGTGATAAGTTTGATAAAATCCTTTTTGTCATATAGGGTATTTTCTTTCATTTGTTACCAAATTCTTTGTATCTTAAATATCCCAATATCATTTGTTTTCTGCCTGCTCCAGTCCTTCAGGGAAAGGCATCTCATTTATGAACTATTTAGCTAATGCTCTGATCAGCATGGGAAATCTTAATTTTTTACTAAGCCCTAGTAAATCAGTTTCTGTCCTTTAGCTTCAATGCCTCACTGTAAATTATCATCACTCTGGGGTAATTCACTGGATGCTGTCACTCTTTCTCCTATTTGGTTTAAGCCGTGTGTGTGTGTGTGTGTGTGCGCGCGCATGTGTGTGTGCGCGCACGTGTGTGTGTGTATGTGTGTGTGTTGGGGGACCATGTTGAGATGGTAAGTTGTGAGCAGTGGTATAAGAACCTGAGATGTTCTAAAGCAAGTCAACAATGGCTGAAAGTCTCCTTAAGCTTGAGAGGCAATACTGGTGAATTCTAATGACCAGAGTCATGCTGTATTCCAAGACCTGTAAACCCAGTGCTGTCCTCTGTAATCAGCTAACAATTAGGTATACAGCATTATATTGCTATCATTGCCTGATTTGTAGGCACACACATAATGCTAGCAATGAAGTCTTTACTCTTTGAGGACAGAGAACATCTCTCTTTTTTTTTTCTTTTTGAGGCTTATACCCTTATTACATGGCATGGCATAAAGTAGTTACTGATATTTAAAAAAATAAATTTATGAATGAATGAATGAATGAATGATGGCAACTCAAAGCTAGAAAATAGGGAGAGGAATACATTAACATTTCTCATACAAATGTATTTTATATGAAACTGTTACACCAGTTCTGTATGCCACAAAGAGAATCAATAATTCATTTCAAAAGGAAGATGCAAAGATGCATTATAAAGCAATTTTTTTTCCTTAGTTTTCCTTTTTAGAATCTATGTCATTTAATCTTCCTAATATTATTCATGAATAAAAATATTTTAGTGAAAATATTGTCATATATTTTAAAGAATTTAAAATATTTTATACATTACTGTAATTTGGTTTGCATTTATAGATTCAGAAGAAAACAATTTGTTTTCTTCCATATTATAATAACTATCATTTTATTTCAGAACTTTAATTGGTGTTTCCCTTTTCTGAATAGGAATTATCATAAATGAAATGATTATGAAGTAAATTAAAATATAGTACTCTGAAAACAGAGATATTTTACAAAAGAAAACCAAATAATTAAATATAATGTAAAATAAATAAATAAAATAAAGCAAAATGAATTCTGATACTCTAAACCTACTATATAATAAAACAATGATGAATTTGTTTGCCAGCTCAGCTGTTTATACCTGTTAGAGGGTGGAAAAGAGCAAAATAATTAAATTAAAAGGAAAGAAAAATGATGTGATGAACACAAGAGTGTATGAAAGAATATACTTATCACCCTGCTAAAATATTCAATATTTTACCATATTCCCATAGAGGGCAATATTGTATAAAAGATGGCGAACCAAGAATCTGCCAATTCATCTCTGTTGATATGCTTTAAAGAAAACTGCTGTTACCATAAATTTGGAGCTGCACTTCCCCTCAAACTCTGACTAATTTATAAACTGATGCACACAAAAACATAGCACAGAGTCTTATCAAAGGCAAAGAAAATTAATTTAGTATCCTATTTACTGGTAGATTACTTGAGTGAATAGCCCCTAGTTTCACCTTTAATTTGATTTAATCACTGCATCTCAGATCTCAGATAGCAGATTGCATTCTATTATATAACTTATATATATAATACACACATGTACACATATATACAAAATACCATTTAGTTTATTTGAAATATTAATAAGGTAGTGTCTTCTTCAATGCCTGGAAAATGAAGATAAACTACAGGTAACAAATAAAGTGAGGCAAATTTTGTAAAATGAAAGTCTTATCAATGATTCAAATATAACTCTAAGGATATAACGATAGAATAGGGCTGGGCCATGGAGATGCAAAATTATACTTAGCTGTATCTCTCAAATTTATTTCTATTATAAAATCATCATGCACTCATCTACCTTTCTTATTTAAATATACTCCTTTACCTTCCCCTCTTGTGACTCAAAAATAGGTTGCTTCACTGTAAACCCCTTCCTCTCAAAGATGCTAAGTATATTAGGACTTGAAGCATTTGCTCCTAAATGACCTTCATAATAACTGCTAATTTGCATTTAGCATATACTGAAAGAAAAGACATTATGTATTCTGTAGTATCATTAAAACATACTATTATCTTAAACATTCGACTACCTACAGATTTTAATACACACAGTGATATGGGATACATGGAATTATGAAGCATACTATAACGTTCTACCTGTCTGCTATGGCACAGATGCAATTCTACCTTCAGAGAATTCTCCTCAGTTCCCTCGTTATGAGATGTTCTATACAAGATCATTATGACTATATCCTACAAAAGCTATTTTAAGGCTAATGTAAACAAATGAAAATTAATACAACTATAAGCCAGATTTAGTCATAAGAAATATAAATCTAGTCCTTTTATTTAGGACATCCAATTTGTACCTGAATATTAAAGCAAACTAGAGTAAACTGTTTAGTTCAAATTAAATTATGTGAATCTTTAAAATAACGTTAATTACTTGTCAAGTACAACTTCTCAAGTCTAAATAATTAATATTCTTCAATCTGCCAAAGTAACTATGGTAATCAAGCAATTCTTGCGTGTGTTTGCAATTAAGCAAGAGGTACATTTAGAACAATCTGGTTTCTTGAAATCCCTATCTCAAATTTCCAGATTACTTTGAAAGGAATTATTCCTCTAGCATAAAGCACTATTTGACCTGTCCTTCCATGACCACTGTTAAGATGACAAAGGGAAAAGGGCTATTTGTTGAACCTGATACTCTCAGTCACAGTCTCAGTCACAGCTGATAGCAGAGGTTTGTTCCAATGTGCTTGCTTTCATAATACATTCAATACTAACATTATGCTATCTTCAACTCATTTTAAAATCTTCAGAGTTTTCAAAAGATGTTCTCATAGATGATTTTGTGTGAGTGCCACAATGATCCTATTATTAGTTAGTGTGGTATTATATCTACATTGTATAGGTTAGAACAATGAGACACAAGTAGCAAATCTGGGATCCGCAACAGGACTCACTAACCTTTAGCCCTGTGGTATTTCCACTATACCAGTCATCTGAATGAATGTCCCTGGAGAACGCCCCTTTTCGTTACTCTGTAAGCAGAGTGGACTTTCAGGTGTCCATTCAAAACCCTGTGCTTTATAATGCACTTGGTAATATATAGATAAAACATGAGTCATGCTTTTAACCTTTCTATATGGCAAGTTACCAATAATTTGGTAGCATTTAAATTGTACTATCTGCTCCATGAATATGTTTTATACAAATGCTTATCTATACCAATATCTGTTCTAAAGAATAGTAGAGAAGGAAGGATTTAATTAGGCTTTAGAAATACTAGGCAGCAGAGGGAATCATAGTCACTGGCATATGCTAAGGGGAGAATTAAAATGAGGGAAAATTGTGAGATTTTGTTTTCTGTTTATTTTTATTTAAATTATACAATTTCTTTTCCTGGTTTGAAGAAAAGAGGTGAATCAGAGAATTTCTCAGACCGGTGGTAAGATATCGCAATCTAGATCACTAGTTGTCAAATTTTTGTGACCCACAACACAGAGACACTGAAACAAGAGCTTCAGAAAACAATTCTTACTTCTTACTTTGTGTGCAGTGCATTTGATTTTGCTTTTTGTTCCGTTCCATTCCATTCTATAAACATTTTGAAATGCTGACCTAAATCTACTAATGTAAATGCATATAAAGATCTATGAACTGAATTTTGAAAAATGAATCTAGGTTCATTATGTATTTATACAGTACTGAATATAAAAAAGATCAAGTCATTTCCATGGTATAATAATTGGAACTTTTCCCTAATTTTTCACTTAGCTATTTTAATCATCTAAGCAGAACACCATTATTATTTCACAAAGTGACTGTGACTGTCAATAGAGAATGCTATTCTTTGGGAATATACAGGCAAAGGGGCAGGCCAGGTTATCATACAAACATGGAATTAAATGGAGCTTTGAGGCATACAATAATAGCACTGGTCTCTCTTCATGTAGACAACACCAGAATAACTAATACGTTAATTCCTTTTAGGACTTTGTTTACAATTATAAATTTATAGATAAACACTTAAAAATTCCAAACTTCTAATTAAACAGGAAAAATGAGTTTTCATAAAACTATGCAGTGTAGCACTCAGTATTTTTTCATGATTACTGTGAAAAAAATCATAGAAATGTTATCACTACCTTAATGCAATCTCACTGCTGCCTTACAAGTCTGGAAGAATTTCAGGATGCTACTATTAAGCTCTTTAGTTGTGTACTATTTATAGAGTGAGAATTTCTGACCTAATTCAAAAATTTTACAAAGTTCTTTTCTTTTGTGAAATGTGTAGCTATAATTTGAGGAAAATAATAATTGCTTCAAAATACAGAAGAAAGAAGAAAAAAATGTAGCAGAATGCCTGATTGCCTGATTTGTCTAATTCTTCAGCCCTTTGTCATGTGACTTTGTAGTTCCCCTCAATAAGAAGGTTACCATATTTCTCCACCCCTTTTCTTTTGGTGGCGGTACACGACTGGCTCTGAAGGGGTCATGTACCACCACCAAAGGGGGAAGTGACATTATGCTAATTTCAGGTTTGTTCTCTTGTAATTCCGTCATCACTGTGAGAAGGACATGCCAGGACACACAGACCAACACTTTCTGGCTTAGGTGTTCCAGCCAAGAATAGCTTAGAGCAGAGCCCATAAATGACCTATATGTGCTTGAGCAAGCCTAGTCAATACCAGCAGAAGACAACCAGATCAGCTGAACTAAACAGACCTGCTGATCTATGAGCTGCAAGGAGAACAGAGACAGAAGCAAATTATATTAATGCAATGAACATAAAAATAAATGGAGCTTTGAGTTATATATGTGAATGTTAACCTTTTTATATCAATAATAGCAAACTATTAATTCATTTTGGTAGTGCAATTGTTTGGATTTATGGGTTTTCGGATAAAAACTTAGAAATGCAAGTCTTAAAAATTTTAAAGACAAAAATGTATATTTAAGACATAAATCTTGGATAACTTGTTACATAGTATTACTTAATTTACATAAAGTTGTTTTCTCTGTAGCTAAAGTTGTAAAACACCTTATTCTACCTAATACATGGCTATATGAATTGAAGCAAGAAAAAATAATGATCGTGTTTCCTTATCAGTAGAAATTGTTATATGATTTTAAAATTTTTCTATCTATAGTACATTTTTTAAAATACTCTTTAAAATGTGAGTAAATTTCAAGATTTTTTTTTACCCTGTTTAGGTCTGCTTATTTCTGTGGAGCAAAAATATTCTATGATTCTTAAACAATTTGCTATTTTATTGTAAGAGTAAATGTGGAGTTCAAAGCAGAAATGTCATTCACAACTCCACAGCAATGTTTGTTTGTTTCTTTTTTACTTCCAGGAAAGATATAAAATAAAAGTCACATCTTTGTAAAGTAAGTGAACTTTTGGTACTAAATTATGTAAATTTATGAAGGAAGACATTTTTGACTGACATTATTTATTAATGAATTATTGGAGTAACATCAATTTCACTGTAAAGCAGCAACTTTGAGCTAAGTAGATTTAACTATAATAAAATATATTAGCTAAAGACACTCAACATAAGTTTTTACATTGATGTTATTTAGTCTGCTTGAAACGAGGACAAATTAATATTTCATTGATTCACACTTACAGAATCATTTCACTTTGCCGAGACAAAAATATAAAACAAAAAAAAACCTCATAATTTGATTTCCAATTTCAAAAATATAGTTATTGGTTTGCTGTTTCCATTTTCTATTAAAATTAAGACATATTAATACTTCTGTATAGGAAATATAAAGATAAATGGCTAGTAGAGTTGACCGTCCATATCTGTGGATTCCTGACCCATGGATTCAACCAACCACAGATCCAAAATACTTTTTAAAAGAGACTGGTCATGTGGTTGTGCTGTGCTGAACATGTACTGACATTTTTCTTGTCATTATCATTGTTCCTTAAACAGTACAGTGTAACAATTATTTACGTATTGCTTACATTGTATGAGTTGTTATAAGTAATCTAGATGTAATTTAAAGTATACGGGAGGATGTACATATGTTATATGCAAATACTATGCCATTTTATATCAAGGACTTGAGCATTCTGTGTATTTTGGCATCCACAGGAGGTTTTGGAGCCAATATTCCATGGATACTAAAGGACAACTGTGTACATCAAATCACTTATCTTTTAAGTACTGAGAAATGAGAATAATAATTCCTCAAATAATACTAGCAAGTAGTAATACTGACCACAACAATAATAGTTTCACAACTAATGTTATCAAGTAACAGAAATGCCAAAAATAACAGCAAGTACTATTTTTCAAACCTTTATAGGGGTGAGGCAATGTGCTAAATGGTTTGAGTTTCCTTCATGATAATATATTTAAGACCAAGTTGGGACAGGTCTCGGGTGAACCTTATTAGAACGTGTAGATTATGTGTCTGTATGCATTTACAGTTTACGATTTGTCAAGAGTTAAGAATAACAGTAAGAGAAATGGAAGGGGAGGAGCAAAATGAGAATAGAGAAGAAATGAAACCACAGCCTTATGTTAATGATTATAGCAAACTTTGAGTTAGCCTGGTATCTTCTAAGCCGTTTTATTTTATTGAAATTAATGCCCTTGGCCGGGTGCGGTGGTTCACGCCTGTAATCCCAGCACTTTGGCAGGCTGAGGTGGGTGAATCACGATGTCAGCAGATGGAGACCATCCTGGCTAACAGGGTGAAACTCCGTCTCTACCAAAAATACAAAAAAATAGCCGGGCGTGGTGGCAGGCGCCTGTAGTCACAGCTACTCGGGAGGCTGAGGCAGGAGAATAGCTTGAAAACGGAAGGCGGGGCTTGCAGTGAGCTGATATGGCACCACTGCACTTCAGCCTGGGCGACAGAGCAAGATTCCATCTCAAAAAAAATAAAAATAAAAATAATAATACTCTTACTCCTCATTAAAAAACCTACCTCATAAGATACAAATGAAGATATTGAAGCACAGAAAGGTTAAGTAACACAATAGAAGCACAAAAGGTTTGCCCGAGGTAGTTGGCTGGCATATGAACTTGATTGGTCCAGCTTCTAAACCCACAATTTTAACCTCAGACCACACAAATGGGAAGATAAGCAGTACCCAATGTAGGTAAATATCAGTACTGTTTGGTTCTTTCACTCCCTACTTTTCAAAGCACTGTTAAATCATCTAATCCTTATATTTTAGAATGTCTGAATTATGAAACAGAGATCAGTGTCACAGTGGAAAGTAAAGTAAAACATTAAACTATTACTAAGATACCTTTAGAGGTAATTTGTTCAAAAGGAAGGAAAAGTTCTGCCAGATGATAATCAATAAATTGAACAAATCAATAGCAAATTGAAATAAATGACAGAATCAAATGTTAGGTTTTATCTGATCATAAAAGAAACCAGTACGTAAAGTTACTTATACAACCTGGTTTGACATGGGCAGTTGTAGCTAATTCCAGTTGTTCAGGATTAGCCTTTTCCTGAATTTTTTATTTTCTTTGAACTAAATATAGTTGTTAAAAGTTGCATATGCCAGGACTTTCACTTGCCTTTGCCATATTCTCTTCTTGTATTGTATTAGAAACACATGCAAAGCACAGAGTTCTTACTTTAACATGTAGTTAACTATGGAAGATTACCAATAATAACACATCTCTTTTTTTCTTTTTGTTAGATATTTTTCAGTCTGAACTCCCACCTCTCTTTCCAGCTCAGCATTCAGGACAGTTGTTGATGTAAGGAAAGTACTTGAATACTTGTAGTCAAGAACATACCTCGTGCTGAGAGGGGGGCCATGGCGGTACTGAAGGCTGCCAGATGCATGAAGCCACCAGAACGCATTAGTGGGATCAGTGGGAGGTAAAAGTTCTATTTTTGTGGATGTGAAATATGTGTGAGTAATAAAGAATAAGGAGCTGTACCATAGAGTTTAAACGGAGTTTATAGAAAGAAGTTCAAATATTTTTTCTTCTGTAGTTTGCAGTATAATTCAATGACATAATTAACTGCTATTTATGTAACTATTTGAAAGTACTTTTTATGTTGCAATAATACTTCTTAGAAGCAATCCGATTTTTAAAACTCCATGTTTAATTTAAAAAAAAAGCATTTTATTTCTCTTTTCAAAACATGTTGATAAAACCACTAAAGGCTATGTGATATTACTTCTTGTGAGGACAACCACTACAAGTCTGCTAAACAAGTTCTAGGAACTAGTAAAAATATTATAGCTAGTTTAACTAGAATGTGCCCTCAATGATTTATCATACAGAGCTCCAGAAGGGCACTTACATATCATTTTGTGAAGTATGAGTTTTCCATTAAATCATATGACTTCTTCTAAATTAACTTTCATTCTTTTCAATTCTAAGGTTTTTTTCTGTATGAAAAATGAAATGAGAAGTTAGTATTGGGCCTTTACAATAAAAGTAGCACAAGAAGATAAAAATAATTTGAAAATAGCACATTCTGAAATTTAAAATATAAATTTTAAATTTCATAAAAATTTAATAATGGTTTGAAAATTTTTTCTCTAGTTCTTGGAGTCAAAGAAAGGCTACTGGAAGTTAATCTGACCTTTAGCATCATTGTACGTGTTATTATAAACTCAACTAAAACTCACCATTAAAGACAAAAGAAATCAAACGAAATGTCCTAAAAGGAATGGTTTTGTAATTAAAAGTGCAAGTTTTGGTAAAGCAGATAATCACAAGAACAACATTTTCACTAAATAAGTTATCAAGTGGAATTGGAATGTATTGAAATTAGGTGTAGTGCATAAATAATTCATGATTGATTTCAAACATTCCAACATTTTTCTAATGCAAGATAAGGTGTGCTTTTAATAATTTTCAAATATTTGTATACATACACAGCTGGAGTTTTGAACTACAATGTTTTTGTAAGGAAGCTGATAGCTAATGCTGAATACATGTATATACATATATATATGTGTGTGTGTGTATGTGTGTTGAATATATATTTAGCCTAGCAGGATGTGCTTTCTTTGCCGTGATCCATCAGATTTTAGAGATATTTCATTTTTTGAAGAACTATTTTGTAAATCAACCTAAATGTCCTACAATGGTATTTATTTATTTTTCTTTCTTTAAAAGTGTGTATAAATTTAAAGATTGTAAGTAGAATTTTGTTATCTATATATGTTGCTTATTTTTGAAGTCTGTGCTTTTAGCATCACTATTACTCAAATAATTTACATTGTATCCACTAAGTAATTTCTCATCGTCCGTCTTTCTCCCACCCCCTAACCCTTCTGAGTCACCATTGTCTATCATTTCACATTCTATATTCATGTGTACACATTATGTAGCTCCCAGTTATAACTGAGAACATGAGATATTTTTCTTACCATTTCTGAGTTGTTTTCTTTAATGGTCTCCACTTCCATCCACATTGCTGCAAAAGGCATGATGTCATTCATTTTATGGTTAAGTGGTATTCTACTCTGTATTTATATCACATTTCTGTATCTAATCATCCTTTGAGGAACAAAGGTTTATTTCATATCTTTACTATTGTGAAGAGTGCTGCAATAAACATGAATGCATGTATCTTTTTGATATAGTAATTTATTTTCCTCTGGGTAGATACCAATTAGTGGGATTGCTAAATGACATGGTTGTTCTATTTTTAGTTCTTTGAGAAATTCCCATAATATTTTTCATAGAGGTTGTACTAATTTACATTTCCAACAAGAGTATATAAGCACTCCCTTTTCCCCACATCCTTGCCAAAATCTGTATTTTCTGTCATATCTTATCATAATAATAGTCATTCTGAGAAACTTATGCACAGCAAAATAAATAATCAACAGAATAAACAGAGAAACTGCAGAATGGGAAAAATATTTACAAACCATGCATCAAACAGGGATTTATATCCAGAATTTTCATGGAACCCAAACAACTCAACAACAGCAACAACAAAAACAACAAGCATTGAAAAGTGGGCAAAAGAGAGAAATAGAGATTTTTCAAAAGAAGATACACAAATGGTCAAGAAACATGTCAAAAAAAAGATGACCATCACTAATCACCAGAAAAACGCAAATCAAAATGACAAGATACTATCTTACTCTAATATTTGAGATGGAGTCTCACTTTGTTGCCAGGCTGGAGTGTAGTGGTGCGGGCTCTGCTCACTGCAACATCTGACTCCTTGATTCAAGTGATTCTCCTGCCTCAGCCTTATAAACAGCTGGGATTACAGGCATGCACCATTTACGTCTTTTCTAATGCATTAAAAAAACTTGAAACAATCATTTGACGAATGGAGTGCTAAAAATTTTTCATTTTCAAGGTTTACTGACTTGTCATTGTTAACAACAAAATTTGCAAACAGAAGAAGCTTTGAAATTAAGTCGTATAAAGGCAAAGTAAGTACTGAGTAAATCAAATTATATGATTTCAAGATATGTAGACAATTTAGTTTTTTAATTATGTAATTGCATTTTGGAATACCTTGAATTGTAGGAAGAAATTCAGGGTATTTTTTATTTCATTGTATGCCTTTATATTCCGTATTGGAATTTTGTAACCCATCATTTTAAATTATATATTATTTTAGTTTTCAAAAAATGTTTATGGATACATAATGGTTGTACATATTTATGGGAAACAGGATATTTTGATACAAGCATACAATGTGTAATAATTAAGCTAGGGTATATTGTTGATGCATAGGAAATGACTCTTCGTGAATGCTCTTAGTGAAAATTTGGGAGTTTTTTTATATTTAAGGGGGATATTTATTGTTTTCCCAAATATAGATATTTATGCACTCTGGCCTTATCTGCCATCACTCTCGTAACAGAATTGTTTTTCATTAGAATTAACCTATCTCCATGTTCACATACCATACTTAGTCAATTAAACTTGAGATTAGACCTTATTCCAACCTTGTTGGTATAAGTAATAGAATTGGGAATATTAATATGTCGTGATAAAGTAGAATCCCAATCTAGTGATTCAGAAGACTTGAATTCCCAGTTCTGAATCTGCAAACAACTAGACCTTGGATCTTAACAACTTTGAACATGTTTCCTGAGGAAATAAAACATTTAACATGCAGTTTACTGTCCACAATAAAGCAATATTACTCTACTACTCCAGGAAACTTCTGCCCAGCAAGCTGAAAATTGCAAATGACTTTACTATCTATTCAGGGACTTCTCAAAGATCCATTTAATGAATAACAAATTTGTTATCTTGTCAACATGTAATTTCAATTAACTTCTTACACCATGATTCTTTAAAATGTTTGTCTCAAAGCCCTCACTCTGATGTTTCCAACACTCCTAAACTATTCCATCATAATCCCTACCCAGTGCCAGTAACGCCCTCTTCAATCCCCACATTGAAAGACTGCAAAAGTCTCATGAATATACAACCTTTGCCCTCTTATTTGAGAGAAGACTATGACTCTGTTAAAATTGTGTTCCTTCCGACCAGGTAAGCAAAAAACTGTAAGATAAATCACAGAAAGAACCAGGGAACAGAAAAAGAAGGAAGCAACAGGCTAGCAGAGATCGAATCCAGAGGGACTTGGTATGTTGTCAAAAGGTTAGATGGGAGTGTTTTTGGTTCCCCTCATCCCAGTGGCAGACTGCTGTTTCCAAACTATCAGAGAACTCCTCTGCCCTCACAAGCCCAAGCACTTGGTTGAGCAATGATTTGGGTACTTCTTGAGGGTATTATGCTACACTATCAACTTGCACAGGGCCACTCGCCCTTTCTCCAAACCTGAGCTATAGTAGCAAACTACTATACTGGGTACCTACCAATTGTGAGACTGTGCCCTGCTGTAACTGCAGCCTTTGTGTCTCCACATCACTGAATGCCCCCACAGACGTTCTCCAGCACCCATTCAGATTGTGGTAGTCACACAGAGCTGGCTGGACCCAGGGGGGTTGGGAGTTGCAAACGTTCCAATGGTCTAGCCCTCAGGGACTGCTGCTGCAAAGGGAAGGGAAAGTACAGAACATCAAGGGATAAAAGCATCCCTTGAGACAGAGGAAACACAAGCATGTATTTTGCAGTACCTGAGAACTCCTAGCTTGTGGGCTGAGAAGGACTGCACCTCTTCCACTAGAGATGCAGACATTGTGCTTTGCTCCAGGCATCCTACATACTTAGACACACACATGGAGAGAGAAACTTCTCTTTCTTGCTCACTGCTACAGACACAGCTGTGGGTACTCTGATAGGAGACTGGCATAGCTGTACAAGTGGATGGTCATTCTAGGACTATTGGGGTGGCAGTGTCCCCATTGGCAGTGTGTACAACAGGCCTGGGTTTGCATGAAATGCAGATCCTCTGCCTCCTCTACCCAGAGTGGTAGCATTGCTGCAGTAGACAGCAGGAAAGCCACAAATCTGTGTTTGGGGCTGAAGGAGAATGTTCCACTGAAGTGGACTCCTGCCTGCCCAGGTCATAGAGCTTGGCCAGCCCCCTCACCATCTGCAAAGCCCTCAGTGCATTTCATCATTACCTTTCCCACCACCCCCATCGGGGTTGGTGCATTTCTTCACCATTGAAGGATATAAGGGTGAGACTGGTGGACCAGCTCCACCCAGCTTTGTCTCCTACTCAGGGGCTGAGCTTGGATCTGAGGTCACTGGGCATTCCACAGACCAACCCATTGCCTGAGGCCACAGAGAGCATCCTTTGTTAAATAAAAAGAAGCATACACCCATTGGTCTCTGCCACAACCAACTTTTACCCATAAGCATCTGGCCTAGAGGTTGAACTACATACCTAGTGCAAAACTTGCCGACCCGAGTGTACAGCACAGGGAAATAAGATAACTTCCTGGGACCTCCACTATCCTAGCACCATAAGAGGCAGTGAACCTACTCACATGCCTAGTACATCACTACTATAACCAGCATTTGAGAAAGCTACCACAAAAATCTATAACTAAGTATCTCCTACAGAGTTTTTTGGCACTGAAAGCACTCAGAACTACAACCAAATGACCATTTACAACTTGCATTATATTCACCTCCTCAAGGGGAAAAGAAATTCCATCCAAATGAAAGTAAATTCAAGAAAAAAGAAAAGATATTTTATTCAGATGGGAAGAAACCAGAGAAAGAAACCTGGTAATATGAAAAAACAGTGTTACAACATCTCCAAAGGATCCTCCAGCAAGGATCCTAACCAAAATGAAATCTTTGACAATCCTGATAAAGGATTGAAATCATTGATTTTAAAGATGCTCAATGAGCTCCAACAGAAAGGTGAAAAACAACACCAATAAATCATAAGGATAACTTAGGATATGAATGAAAGAGTTTCTGAAGAGATAAATATTAATTTTAAAAATGCATAACTTCTGTTAATAAAATATTCATTGAGGGAGTTACAAAATATGGTTGAAGACTTTAACATTACACTAGTCCAAGAAGACGAAAGAATTTCAGACCTTAAAGGCAGGTCATTTTTATTAACCCAGTCAGCCAAAAATAAAGTAAAGGGGATTGTAAAAAATAAAGTTTTTGAGAAATATGGGATTATGTAAAATGTTTAATCCTATAAATTATAAGTATTTCTGAAGGACAATAGGAAAAAATAAAAGTATGTAAAATTTATTTGAGGAAATAATTAAATAAAACTTACCTAGTCGTGTTAGAGATTTAGACCTCTAGATATAGAAAGTCAAAGAACTTCAGGAAGCTACATTGCAAGATGAATTTCACCAACTCATATAGTCATTAGAGTATTGATATGGTTTGACTGTGTTGCCACACAAATCTCATCTTGAATTCCCATGTATTGTGGGAAGGACTCAGTGGGAGTATCCTGCTAAACTAAGCTTCATAAATGAAGGAGAAATAAGACAAGCAAACACTAAGGAAATGTATCACCTCCATACAAGACCGATGAGAAATGCTAAAAAATGTTGTAAACATGGAAACAAAGGGTCAATACTCACCATCATTAAAACATACAAAATTAGAAAACTCACAGTCTTATAAAACAATTACATAATTAAGACTGTAAAGCAACCAGGACAAAATTAACATTACAACAGGAGTAAAACATCAATATTAACATTGAATATAAATGCACTAAATGATCCACTTAAAATATATACATTGGCAAAATAGATTTAAAAAACAGAATCTAATTACATGCTAGTAAAGACAGTTATAGACTCAAGGTAAAGGGTTTGAAAAAGATATTTCATATAAATAAAAATTAAAAGTGAGAAACAGTAGCTGTAGTTTTATATGTTAAAACAAACTCTAATAAATAACAGTAAAAAAGACAAAGACAGTCATTGTATAATAATAAAGGTGTCAATTCAACTCCTGGAAATATACAACCTCTCAATATTGAACCAGGAAGAAATAGGAATTCTGAACTGATTACTAGTAAGTGGTAAGATTGAATCAGAAATTTTAAAATTCCATAACAAAAAAAGCACAGGACCAGATGGATTCACAGCTGAATTTTACCAGACATACAAAGAACTAGTACCAATCCGACTGAAACTGTTACAAAAAATCAAGGAAGACAGAATTCTCCCTAACTCATTCTACAATGTCAATATCACCCTGATACTAAAGTCAGGCAAGACTCAACACAAAAAGAAAACTACAGGATGATATCCCTAATGAACATAGATGCAAAATCCTCAAAAAAATACTAGCGAAACAAATTCAACAGCACGTCAAAAGATGATATATCACAATGAAGTGGATTTTACTCCAGTGATGCAGGGCTTTTTCAACATAGACAAATCAACAAATATGATTCACCACCTAAGTGGAATTAAATTCAAAAATCATATGATCATCTCAATAGATGCAAAAAATAGCCTGGTAAAATTCAGCATCTCAATATAATAAAAACTTTCAACGAACGAGGCAATGGAAGAACATATCTCAAAATAATAAAAGCCATATGCAACAAACCCACAGCCAAAAGTATACTGAATGGGGAAAAGTTGAAAGTATTCCCCCTAAAAACTCGAGCAAGACAAGTATGCCCACTTTCATGACTCCTATTCTACAAAGTACTAGATGACATAGCCGGAGGGATCAGGCAAGAAAAAATAAAAGGCACCCAAATTTGAAAAAAGAAATTAAAATTATCTCTATAATCTAAATATGATACTTCATGATCTGATTGATACCTTAAAAACCCTACAAATCCTTTTAAGATACTTCTAGATGACTTGATAAATGACTTTAGTGAAGTTCCAGGATGCAAAGCAACATGCAAATGTCACTAACATTTCTCAACATTAATAGTGATCAAACTGAGAACCACTCTAAGTTAAAATAGTTACAAAAAAAATATCCAGGAATACGTTTCACCAAGGAAGTGGAATATCTCTATAAGGATTACTACAAAACACAGATGAAAGTAATTGTAGGAGACACAAACAAATGTAAAACTATCCCATGCTCATGGAACTCAAAAATCAATATAATTACAATGGCCATACTGCCCAAATAAATCTAGAGCTTCAATACAATTTCTATCAAATTCCCAATGTGTTTTTTCATAGAATTAGAGAAAAACAATTCTAAAATTCATATGGAACCAAAAAGAGCCCAAATAGCCAGAGGAATCCTCAGCCAAAAGATGAAAGCTGGAGCCATCACATTGCCTGGCTTCAAAGTACCTCACAAAGCTATTGTAACCAAAACATCATGTTACTGGTATAAAAAGATGCATAAATCTATTATGGAATAGTAATATACTCTCTTCCAGGATAAAGATATTCTGGAACAGAAATCTATCTCTGTTCCAGAATAGAGAATCCAGAAATAAAGCCAGTTTCCTACAACCAACTCATCTTTGCAAAGTCAACAAAAACATACACTGGGGAAAAGATCCCTTATTCAATTAATGGTGCTGAGAAAATTGGATAGCCATATACAGAAGAATGAAATTGGACCTTTCTCTTTCACTATATACTGAAATTAACTCAAGATGGATTCAAGACTTACATATAAGACCTGAACCTGTAAATTCCTAGAAGTAAACCAAGAAAAAAATGTTTCTAGACATTGACCTAGAGAAACAACTGATGGCTAAGAACTCAAAAGGAAATTTTTTTAAAAAACCCAGAAATCATCAATGGGACTTAAACTAAAAAGCTTTGCACAGCAAATAAATAAATAAATAGTGCAAACGGATAACTTACAGAATGGGAGAAAATATTTGCAAACTATGCATCTAACTATGAAATAATATCCAAAATCTATAGACACTCAAGTAACTCAATAAGAAAAAGAATTGAATAAACTCATGTAAAAGTGGGCAAAAAGCCTGGCCAACATGATGAAACACTGTCTCTGCTAAAAATTAAAAAAAAAAAAAAAATAGCTGAGCATGGTGGCACACACCTTTGCTCCCAGATACTCAGGATGCTGAGGCAGGAGGATGGCTAGAACCTAGGAGACAGAGGTTGCAGTGAGCTGAGTTTGCAGCACTGCACTTCAGCCTGGGTGACAGAACAAGACCCTGTTTGAAAAAAAAGAAAAAAAAAAAAAAAGAAGAGAGAGAAAAAAAAAGGAACAGGATGAAGACATAAGCAGATAAGCAGATAACATTTTAAAATGCTCAATATCACTAATTATTACAGAAATAAAAATTAAAATCACAATGGAATGCCATTTTATATCATTCAGAATGGTTATTAAAATGTAAAAAAAAACCCAACTGATGTTGGTGAGAATGTTGAGAAAAAGGAATACTTATACATTGTTGGTGTGAATGTAAATTAATACAACCTCTATGAAGAATAGTATGGATATTTCTCAAAGAACTAAAAATAGAACTACCATTTGACTTAGCAATCCCACTATTGTGTATCTACCCAAAGCAAAAGAAATTGTCACATCAAAAAGACATTTGCCCTCATATGTTTATTGTAGCACTATGCACAATAGCAAAGTCATGGAATTAACCTAAATGTCCATAAATCAAGGATTGAATAAAGAAAATATTTATGCTATGGAATGTTACTCAGCCATGAGAATAATGACTCATGGTTTTTTTTGCAAAAACCTGGATTGAAGTAGAGCCCATTATCTTAAACGAAATAATTCAGAAGCAGAAAGTTCATTGCCACATGTTCTCATTTATACATAGGAACTAAATAATGTGTAAACATAGACATACAGAGTGGTATAATAGACATGAATGGGTCCAAATGTATGAGAGTAAGAATAGGTCAGTGATGAGAAATTACCTATTGAGTACACTGTTCACTGTTTAGGTAATGGAGATACTAAAACCATACTTTATCACTGTGCAATATGTGTAATAAAACTGCACTTGTACTGCCTAAAACTACACAAATAAAATTTTAAAAGATTAATAAAATAAAAAAAATAATTTTCTGGGGGCATATAGTGAAAACATTTCATTTTGAGTGAATTTAAAAGAGTTGAAGAGATATTTGAAACCGTGACGACAGATAAGTTTTTCTGGTGAAGAAAACAACAATGGAGTATTAAAATAATAGAAGACTTTATTATTTTAAGACTAGAATAATCACAACATACTTGTAGACTGATAGGAAAGATCCAATGAAAATGAGAAATCATGATAGAAAGGATAAATGGTGAACTAATGAAATAATGTCCTTGAGTAAGAGAGAAGGGAGGGATCTATTAATGAAATGATGACACAGTTTTTGATAGCAGCACAGACAGTTCTTCTAGAGTAGTAGAAAGGAAGGCAGTATATGTGGAGGCAGTAGATAGTACAGACGATGTGAGCTTGTGTATGATCTTTTTAATGTCTTCCATTTCCTGGGTGAAGCAAGAAACAAGGTTGAAAGGGAAGATGAGAATAAAATATTTAACATCTGAAGAGATGAAAAAATAAAAAAAATAAACATCTAGGAGAAAAGTATAGTAAATAACCCCAAAAATGTAGGTATTGGACGTGAATGTAAAGGATAATTAGTCTCGTAATTTTTACCTGCTACTTTCAGCTGCATTAAAGCAAATGAAAATTAAGGAGATATAATCAAAGTTAGCATTTTGTCAAAAGTTTATAATTAAAGGAGAACAAATATAGAATTTATATTTGTTAGGGGTGATTACAGTTATTGTACTTCCCATCAAAGTTGGGACAAGAAGACCTGGGGGAGATGAGAGATAGTGAAAAGTTTCCAACATCAATTTGTGGGTCTTAGTAGGTCAAAATATTGGAGATGAGATGCTAGAATGAATGAGATTTATTGCTTTGCGCTTTGCTTTGTGCCCTCTAGTAAATAAAAATTTCTTTTCTCATCATATTTTTCTGGCCCCTTTCACTAGCAAAACACCTGGACAACTATTACTTAATTTATTCACATTTCTATTAGGCATAAGAAAATCTTCCTGCCATGTAGATTGGAAATTCTTGCTATTTTGGAAAAAGGAGGTGTTGGTCAAAGAATGAGATGTTTAAAACTGAAAATGCCGAGGTGTGGTAGGTAGAGCAATGGTCCGCAAGGTTGTCCACATCCTGATTTCTAGAACCTGTGCATATGTTACCTTACAAATCAAAGGAGAATCAAAGTTACAGTGGGATTAAATGGTAATCAGCTGAATTTATAATAGGAAGATTATCCTGGGTTATCTGGGCGACCCTGATGTAATCACATAGGTCCCTGTAAGTGAACGAGGGAGACAGAAAAGAGGGTCACAGTGACTTGATGGGAGAAAGACTTGATCTGTTCCTACTGGCTTTGAAGATTCATGAGGAAGGCGGTAAGTTAAGGGAAGCAGGTGACATCTAGCAATTTGAAAGTGCAACAGATTCTTCCTTAGAGCTTCCAAAAGAAATGCAACCCTACTGACACCTGGATTTATGCTCAGTGAATTCCACTTTTATCTATCAGAATTGTAAATCCATACATATGAATCGTTTAAGCCTCTCAGTTTGTGGTAATTTGTTGTAGCAGCAATAGGAAACTAATACAGGAGGAATTGCAAGAATTTGTGAGGATAAGGTTCAGGATGCAAACATGGAAGTGAGAGCCTCAAATATGGGCAAAGGAAAAGTTGTTTGAGGAACGAAATAGAAAAACCATCAGGCCAGGAGTGGGAGGATATTCACATTTATGTTGAAAGGTGATATAGTTTGGCTGTGTCCCCACCCAAATCTCATCTGGAATTGTAGTTCCCGTAATCCCCATGTGTGGTGAGAGTGATCCAGTGGGAGGTAATTGAATCATGGGAGTGTTTTCCTCTACGCTATTCTGTTGATAGTAAGTTCTCATGAGATCTGATGGTTTTTTTTAAGAGGTTTCCACCTTGGTTCATCTCACATTCTTCTTCCTGCCGTCACATGAAGAAGGACATGTTTGCTTCCCTTTCTGCCATAATTGCAAGTTTCCTGAGGCCCCCCCCAGCCATGATGAACTGTGAGTCAATTAAACCCCTTTTATTTATAAATTACCCAGTCTCTGGTATGTCTTTATTAGTAGCATGAGAATAGACGAATAAAAAAGCACAGGATGGGTAGAGTTAGAGTGACTTTTAAGAAGCCCTCTGATATAGACCTATCCCTCTGTTCATCTGCCACCTTGTCTCTTTGTGTGAAGAAATGAGATAACTCTCACCAACATCCCAGCTACTGATCTCCCTAGGCCATTCTTATAATATTGCTGATAGCTTAGATTTTTTTTTAATTTCTTCACCAATAGAAATTTCAAGGAAACCACAAATACACCAGAAATGTGAATGAATGTGAAACTTTTTAAGTGGCATGTATTATGCTATCTTTTCTATTTCTTTATCTTTTTACTAACAGTTCTTGGTTTTAGGGATTAAATAGCTAAGTTCTACCATCTCTTTGTGAATAAAGCCATACTCTTGTTTAGTTTTGTTGTTGTTGTCTTGAGACATGGTCTTGTTGCTGCCCATACTGAAGTGCAGTGGTGCAATCACGGCTCATATAGCCTCAACCTGCTGGGCTCGAGTGATCTTACCTTCTTAGATTCTGCAGTAGCTGGAACTCTAGGTGCAAGCCACAATGCATGGCTATTTTTTTTTTAATTTTTTTTTTTTTATAAACACAGGGTTTGGCTACATTGCACAAGCTGGCCTCAAACTCCTGGGCTCAAGTAATCCTCCAGCCTTGAACTCCCAAAGTGCTGGAATTATAAGCTTGAACCACTGTGCCTGGCCCTACTCAATATTTAAGCCTCATTTTACAGTTTATAAAGGGGGACAGAGAAACTATTAAAATAAATATATAGTTATAGAATAATGAAATCCCTCAGGCAGCTTGTGATTGTGTAGATCATCCTTGCAACACGAAGTTCATAGACAGGATTCCAGAAAAGGCATCTGATAAGCCACAGTTATAATGCTCTTTCCACCTCCACATTTCTGAAAGGAAGCTTGTTACTGACTGAAGGGAAAATAAGTTTTAATATTTTTTATATGTCTAGAATTAATGAAAACAGTCTGGTTTAAGCCCTCCATGTATTTGAGAATTTTTCAAGAATACTGCAAGCATGTTATGTAAAGAACACTTTCAGGTGACTGATAGTTGAATATATTTTTATTGTTGCAAGATTGTTCAAACATATTGTATGTTATGGTTAAAAATTCAAAATATGGTTATAGGTTTCAATATAATAACAAGCAATTTAATAACATCTCTTTTCAAAGCTAAACAGCATTAATAATGAAATTGTCCATTATTTCTGAATTGCTTTGTGCTTTGCTTTGTGCATTTTAGTAAATTAAAATTTCTTTTCTCACCTTGAGAATTTTTCTGGCCCCTTTCACTATTAAAATACCTGGACAACTATTACTGTAATTTATTCACATTTCTATTATGCGTAAGAAAGTCATCCTGCCATGTACATAGGAAATTCCTGCTATTTGTAGCTTTTTATTTTTTTAAATATATTTGAAACTGACAAAAATTATATAAATTTATTGTATACAACATGCTGTTTTGAAATGTGTACGCACTGTGAAATGGCTAAATTGAGCTAATTAACATATGTATTGCCTCCCAGACATTTCTGGGGTGAAAAAATGCTTCAAATCTGCTCTATTATAAATTTTCAAGAATACAATACATTACATTACATTGTTATTAACTATAATTGCTATGCTGCATAATAGATCTCTTGAACTTATTCCTTTACTCTAATTGAAATTGTGTATTCTTCCACCAATATCTCCCCAGATCTCACCCCTCAGTCCCTGGTAACCACCTTTCTTCTCTCTACTTCTATGAGATCAACATTTTTACACTTCACCTATGAGTGAGATTATGTGGTATTAGTTTTTCAGTACTTTGGCTTATTTTATCAGAAGAGGATATCTAGTATTACACAGCTAACATCTCAATTTATTTATTTAAAG
The DNA here is from genome assembly GCF_002776525.5 of Piliocolobus tephrosceles. Taxonomy (NCBI): domain Eukaryota; kingdom Metazoa; phylum Chordata; class Mammalia; order Primates; family Cercopithecidae; genus Piliocolobus; species Piliocolobus tephrosceles. Next base: position 95,041,735 of record NC_045436.1, read on the forward strand.
ATAAAGTTCTTTAGATCATACACCAAAATTTTGAAAGAGTTTCAAATGGTGACAAAGTAGCATTGAAAATTGAACCTAAATTCTCTAAATTTGATTTTAAAATGTTCAAGCTGATTAAGAGAAGATCGTCTCTTAATAAAATATGAATATTCAGCATTTTGACTGAAGGAAGCCTGATACATTATCACTTAGATGATACCCGTTCATTGATGTGAAAAAACAGCAAATATTCTCGGTAAAGGGAATGAAATGAGACACCTACGATTTAAAAAATGGCTTTGTAAACTTTTTGATGCTTTTTAATTCATTTAAAAATTTTTGCTGCGCAGAAGCGCTTTGGTTTAATTAGATCCCATTTGTCAATTTTGGCTTTTGTTACCATTGCTTTTGGTGTTTTATCAAAAGCTCATGAGATTCATAAGAACTAAGGAAAGGTGATTTTGTTTATATTTCAGCTAGATCTTAAAGGGAGCAGCATAGCATTTGGAACTTCATAAAGAGATATTCAATATGAATGAACACCAAAAAAAAAAAAAAAAAAAAGAGTGCTAGACCCTAATGGTTTACTTCTTTCTGCTAAATCTTCTCTACTAAAATATTAATGAATCTGTATTGCATAAAAGCAAAAAAAAAAAAAAAAAAAGCAAAACACCTAATAAATTTCTCAGTTATCAATCAATTTTGAAGTAACATCTGCATTTAATTATGTTGTGTGCATATAAAAGACAATAATAAGTGTTGGAAACTCAATGCTGCTACCATTTCAAAAGAAAACTGTCAGGCCTAAACTCAAGGTTTCAACAGGAAGAATTTCCCTAAATGTTGCTGTCTGAAGAATACAATACCTGAAAGAAAGACATTTCTGGTAAATAATTTATATGCTCATAAATATTTTAAAAAATCAATGTTAAAATTCAAATTACAAAGAAAATCTGTTATTTAGATTAACAGAGAAGACAATCAATCAGTGAAAAGTTCATATTAGTCATTGTAATAACGAAACAGAAAAGAATAAGATAATGACAAAAAAGTGACTTGTGTTAAAGAGGATGACTTGAAGGAACAGCGATTATTAAATATCTGATTACATATTTTATCATTTAAAATACATTTCTTTTTTATATGTGTTTGTTATAAGAAGCAGGTCAGGGTAGTAGTAGCCAGCGCGAGCGAGGAGCCCGGAAGAGGGCGCAGTAGGTGAGGAAGGTCAGGTCCAGAAATTCTAGCTCCTTGCCACTCAAGAAATGTGCTCCTTTTCAGAATGTGCTTTGCGCATGTCTCGTCTCAGTGCTCGTCTAATTGGTCAAGTCCCCAGGCCTACTGATTCCAAAGCTATGAAAGTAGCGAAACTATTTAGAGAACCGCCCTTGGCCAAGAAGAAAGAGACTTATGACTGGTATCCAGATCACAATACTTACACCGCACTCACAGGTACACTCCGATTTCTTGGTCTCTACAGAGATGAGCATCAAGATTTTAAAGATGAGCAAAAACTACTGAAGAAGCTTCGTGAAAAGGGGAAACCAAAGGAAGGAGAAGGGAAAAGAGCAGCAAAAAAAGGAATATTGTTGGTCCCTCAAGAGGGAGAATTTCTTCCTCAGTGGCAGAGAGAAGAAAGTGCATTTATTGCCTTTCCGTATGTTGGAGGAATGTCATCTAATGAAATGAAGGTTATTTGGTGGAATACAATCATCTCCTGGTTGAAATCTATTCCAGTTAAATTGCGACTGGTTTGTTGAACACATTCTAACGGTGCAAAACTCTTTTGGCCTTAGTCGTGTAATGTGAGGTTTACCTAATTCTCTAATGAAATGAATACATAAGCTATTGTTTAATGATTTGTTTGGGGTGGGGTGGGATGGTGGAGGAATGGAGTGGGGGAACCTCATTAAGTGAGCGTCCTACAGTGTCCTCATTTCTCGCTTCTTGCTTACTCAGTCACTCAACCCTAAACTTCTTTCATCTCAGGTTCTTCAGCCACTGTCTCCACCACCAAGCTCACAATTTTTCTGTGTCTCTTCACCTACTCCTTTGAGAAATCTGTTAAGATGAATTTGCAGGGTAAATATCTTTTAAAATACTTCCCTTACCTAGAAAGGAAATATTGAATACCTGCTCTATACAAGATACTGGGGCCCTGGTAATACAAGTAATTAGCAAAAGAAATACTCCCTACCTCATGTAAGTTTCAGTCTTGTGGGAGGGACTAATATTACATAATTACATGCAATTGTATTACACGCTACAAAGGAAAAAAGCCAGACTTCTATAGGAGTGTGGATGATTGGGGCCGGGCGCAGTGGCTCACACCCGTAATCCCCGCACTTTGGGAGACCGAGGCGGGTGGATCACGAGGTCAGGAGATCGAGACCATTCTGGCCAACACCGTGAAACCCTGTCTCTACTAAAAATACAAGAAAAAAAAAAAAAAAAAAGTTAGCCAGGCATGGTGGCGGGCGCCTATACTCCCAGCTACTCTGGAGGCTGAGGCAGGAGAGTGTCGTGAACTCGGGAGGCAGAGTTTGCAGTGAGCGGAGATTGCGACAGAGCAATCTGACTACAAAAAAAAAAAAAAAAAAAGTGGAAGGTTGGATGCAAAGAGACACAGCCAGAAGCCCAAACCACATTAGGGAATTTAAAGAAAGCCTCCCTAAAGAAATGATATGTAGGGGCCGGACACGGTGGCTCATGTCTGTAATCCCAGCACTTTGGGAGGCCGAGGCAGGCAGGTCACCTGAGGTCAGGAATTCAAGTACAGCCTGACCAACAGGGAGAAACCCTATCTGTACTAAAAATACAAAAAAATTAGCCGGGCATGGGGTGCATGCCTGTAATCCCAGCTACTCAGAAGGCTGAGGCAGGAGAAACGCTTGAACCCAGGAGGTGGAGGTTGTGGTGAGCTGAGATCGCGATAAATAAGAGGTAGCCAGAAGAAAAATGGTGAGAAAGGTGTTTGAGGTAAGAGAGTACCATTTGCAAAGCCCTAAGATATGAAGAAATTGTCTGTTCAAGGAACACTGACTTGTTCATGGTTGGTCGTAAGAAAATAGACGCCAGATCATGAAGGGCTTTGCAAATTCTGTGAAAAAGCTTGAACATAACCAGAGGTTATTTCTGTGAGAGATGACTGTTGTATAGATCTGAGTAGCTAGCTGCTGGTTTTATTGTATTCTAGCAATGAGTTTTCAAAGAAATTGTGAGGGCTTCTCTGATTTTTTTCCCAAGAGTTGTTCTGAATCTTTAGCATGTCCAGTAAATTTTTTAAGTGTATGTGCTGTCGAAGTAAGCACAATTTTTAATACTTTTTATTACTGTGGTAAAAACATAGAATTAATTATCTTAACTGTTTTTAAATGTGCAATACAATAGTGTCAACTATATGCATGTTATTGCACTAAAGTACTTTTAACCCCCGTTTCTACCTCTCAGGTAAAGAGAACACAGTGCATAGGCAGGAGTATGTATAGCAGTACTCCAGCCACAGTTTTCTTTCTTTGTAACACTGAATGATTCCTGAACTAGAAAGAATCCCAGTACATATGTTTAAACGAACGATCCTTTTAAAGATACCTAATCCAGATGGTATGGCTAAGGCCTATTTTATAGCCTGTTAAAAAACAAAAAAACAAAAAAATTAACTAAAATTGGATGGTTTGTATCTGATAGAAGTGAATTCCAGCAGAAGGCTGAAAATTCATTCATTAAGAACCCTTTACTGGGCACCTGCCATGTGCCTGACACATAACAGTTGTAGAAGATACAGAGACAAATGGACTCAGTCCCTAAGATTGTGTGAAAGACCATGTGTGCGTTACAAAATGTTGGCAAGATCTCAGAAATTTTCTTAGACAGGTGCAGATGCACTGTTACTCTTGGTCAATGCAGCCAAGCCAGGTGTGTGTGGATGATTACCCCAGGAGGTTGGGCTGAGAAACAGCTTCTCAGCCTGAACCCAGTGTAGCTAAGTAGATGTTTGAATTATGTGATCTCCAACAATTTGAAAAGATCTGAATGTAAGAGGAACTTGGGAGACTTAGCATGATATTTTAAAGAGAATTATTGCAATAAATACTAACAGCAGATCTGAGTCAGAAAACAAGTAAAGAATCAATGTATTGGTTTGCTGATGGAAGAGCTTCAATGAGATCTCAGACTCTGACCCTGCAGTGAGCCTTGGCAATGGTTGACAGGGAGGTTTGTGGATAATGCAGCAGTAGATTAGTGTGCCACTGCTCCAGGCTGAAAATCAAAAATGAAAACTAAATTTTATTTGTACATAAGCTATACCTTCAAACCAACTGATGGAGCAAGTTGTGTGACTAAAAACAGCTCTATATTGAACTAAGATGGACCAGCTGGAAACTATTAATAGAAGAAAAGGAAAATTTAACTCTTGATAGCAGAGAAGTCAATAAATTTCAGGACACCAGTGACCAAAGGTTAAGACGAAGACTGAATGCAATCAGAAAAAAAATTTTAACTCAAAGTTTGGACTAGCTAGTTTGTTTAATTGGATTTCTCTAGTTTGTTTAGTTGGATTTCTCTGGTCAAAACTTAAACTATTGGTGCTTTCTAATTGAGTCCATTGTGCATGAACCATTTTGCCCTCAATTTCAGCACTGCATAGTAAAAAGCTGTCTTTTGTATTCAAAAGTCGTGGGTTTGTGGCATAGTGTACTTACTGGTTATGTGACCTTAAGTCACTTACCTTATCTGAACCTCTTTCCTTCTCTATAAAATCATAATACTTCATTAGATTAATGAAATATTAAGGTATTTGTGAAAAGGGCTCTAAATTATAAAAGGTTAAACACATCTGCTAAAAATATAAAGTTCCCCACATTTACAAGCAGCATTATAGGTTCAGGAAGAGGAGGCAGATGAGAGATAACAATTTATTGTTTATGTAATTATGGGCTTCAGAAGTTTAATTTTTTATGCACCATATATGTGTGTGTTTCAAAATAAACATAAGGCATCATATATATAAACATATATAACCATAATGCTTGTATTTAAAAATCATCTTCCAAGAAAGAATAAATCAAAATTTGAAATTCAAAAAAAGGAAGCAGGTGGGCAGTTTTCAATAAATGAAAAATAACAGAGATTAACAGAAAAATTTATTTGAAATTATATTAAACTTTTCTTAGAAAGGAGAAGGTAGATAACAGACAGTTGTATTCTTGTAAGGTAACAACAGATAAAATATAATCAATTTGATGGTCACATTAGTATGACTATAATATACATGTTACCTGTAATATTTATATATCTAACAATACATCTAGAATGTATAGTTTCCAGAAACCTTATGTTTCTCTGGAACCTTAATAAAATCTTTTGAAATTATGGGCATGGCATGTTGATTTAACTGTGACACTTCTTAACAATATACATCTTTAGAACAATGACTGATTCAACAGTTTTTCACCAGTATCATGTAGTGTAATTGGTACTTTCCATAATCAATGATTAGTAAATATTTGTTGAATCAAATAGAAAATATCCAGTACTTTCTAGTTAATCTGTTGAAGTTCTAAGAAGAGAGAAATTAAATTTAATGCTACTACCAAGAGTTCCTGGAGTTCTATGTAGTTTTAATGAGTTACCAAAAGCAATATAACTGTGTAATTTTTCTCAATCTTTTCATTTAATACTAAAAAAGTAATTTTCACGCAATAAAAAGGTGTATATAACAGCGAATTTAGTCCATTATTCAATTCTTATGTAAACGAGCTAGTCTCGTCGTATATATCTTTCCAATATATTTTCACATTCACTAAGCATTCTTTCATTTATAAACCAACTGGATATATGTTTTACAACATGATAGTTAATATAAGTAAGCTATGATAGACCATTATTAAGAGATTCTGAATAGAAATGGAAACACTCACTGAAATAATAAAATATATAATACGTTAGGTATAATTATAGAGGTATACACAGTGTTCTCTGTGTCATCAAGAATGAGAACCTAGTAATAGCAATTAATCCCTACCTAATATTAAATGTGTTCCATGTACTGTGCTAACTTCTTTACATATTCACATTTATGGCATACGATTATTGGTTCAAGAATAGACACACGTGAAATAAATGAGAATCTTGGGACTCTTTCTTGTCACGCCAGGAGATAATAGAATCTCTTTCTTGGCAAATCTTGGTGTACATAGAGTATACCTATTTTGACACTATAAGAGAAAAAGCCCAAGAAGAAAGCCTGTCTAGAGCTGACACAGCTAAGGGAAATTGGAGTGAATTCACAGACATGAAGCCACTGAAGTAAGCTAACTGTGAATCTTGTTCTATTTCTAGACTTTCAGTTACTTGTACCAATACATTCCCTTTTTAAGTGAGATTGAGCAAGGTTTTCTAAGACTTGTGACTTGAGTGAAAAAGGACAATTGGTTTAAATAGCATGATCTTTTCATACAGTTTTCAAAGCCCTCCCAACCTTTACACATTTCTCCTTTCCCTTATAAATTCCAATCCACCTACTAAGATTGAACTCAACTCTAATAACCACCATTAAGCCTTTCATGATCTCTCCAGTCAGAAGTAATTAATTACCTCTTTTCCTTCTATTGTATCTAGTGACACTGATTTAACTGTCTTGCATTTTAGTTAGCTGTTTTTCATAAGAATTCCCTTACTGACTTTGTGATTAGAAAAATGAGGCTCAAATGTCAATTTCCCCAGTTATTAGTTGGAAGTTCATTAAACTAATTTGACTTAGAACTTCTTCATATCTGTAAAATAGTGATGATAAAAACTAAATTATCAGATTAAATAGGATGAAATTGGATAACACATATGTTATGGATGGAATTGTGTCTCCCACAAAAATATATATTAAAATTCTAACTCCCAATAGCTCAAAATGTGAGTTTATTTGGAAGTGGAGTCAATGAAGATGTAATTGGCTAAGAAAAGATCATACTGGAGTAGAGTGGGCCTCTAGTCAAATATGATTGGTGTCATTATAAGGTGACAGACACGCGAGGAAAGAGAGACACACAAGGAGAACACCATGTGACAATGAAGGCAAAAATTGGAATTACGCAGTTGCGAGCCAAAGATCAGCCTCTGCCTGCAAACCACCAGAAGATAGGAAGAGGCAAGTAAGGATTTCAGGGGGAGCATGGCCTTTCTAATGTGACAGGAAATTGGTCCTGATTCAGGCCCAAAGAGAGAGTTACTGGATTTCACGCAAGAAAGAATTCAGGGCGAGTCTGCAGTGCAAAGTAACCTCAAGTTTATTAAAAAAGTAAAGTAGTGAAATTACAGCTGTTCCATAGACAGAGTAAGATGTTTCCAAGAGTAGGAAGACCGACTACCATCTTGATTTTGTACTTTTAGACTTCAGAACTATGAGACAATAAATTTCTGTTATTTCTAGCTACCCAATCTGTGGTACTTTGTGAAGATAGCCCTAAGAAACTAATACAACATGGAACATACTGCTTACTGTTGAGCAAAAAGTTAAACTTATTTGAAACCTACTAAGCAGGCAATAAATACCAGCTAAATTTTAAAAGATTTTATTGATCTCTATATTGTTCTCAGTACCTAACATCAACAGATTCACACACATGCATGCACACACATTTGTACAGTATTTATATGTATACTGTATTCATATAAATATACACTAAATATACTGTATATATTTGTGCAACATGTATTTATTTCATTATTTATCTGTATAACAGTTTTTCCATGTATATTAAGATCAACATTGTCCTTTCAGGTCAAGGCTGCATGAACTTCTCTCCCCACCTCTTCTCTTTCTGATACATTGATACTCATGGTCTATCAGTCAACCATAAGAAGAGCAACATGACAGCAATGACATCTATTTCTTCATGACTCTACACCCGTTTTATCTTGCCACCTGTAGAAGAAAGTTGGCATCATTGAACACTAACAGGATTTATTTTATAAATGGGCCAGCAGCTAACAAATTAAAAAGACAAATTAAACTTTAAGTTAGGGGAGTCAATTTAAGTATCACAGGACTCAATGTTCTCATGGCCTAATAGATTGTAATTATTTCATTTCGTTAATTGTTGAAAGTGTATTAACTGTGGAAGAACATTTTAAACTATATTAAATCATATTTAAAGTATACTTTACATTTAGCCTGCATATAGTGTAATTTATTTTGAATGCCCAGTATTAAAGAAAATATTTTAAAGAAGACTGATAATAGAACTATGTCCTTCCTTTGAACTGAGGTCCAGATTCACATGTGACCTTACACCATTAGATTTCATGAGTCTCAAGCCTTTGGAACTCAAACTAAGACTATACCATTGGCTCTCTTGAGTCTCCAGCTTTCCAACTGCAGAACATGGGATTTCTGAGACTCCATAATAACATAATCCAACCCCTTGTAGTAAATATCTTTGTATATATGTATCCTATTGGTTTTGTTTTTCTGGGAAACCCAAACTTACACACACTATATGAATATTATTTATGAAATTTCTTTCTTGCCTCAGTTTCTTCAAATGGAAGTAATCTGAATTACTTAAGCATGTGAAGCTGTATCCACTAGTGAATTCAGGTATATATTCTAGATATGAGGAAATGTGAATTCTGAGTATTCTATAAATTCTGGCACCTAAAGTTATATAGATCATATACACTGCAGTCCTAAATTGTGCACCAAACCATTTATATATGGCTGTGTCAAGTTGTAACCACTGATATAACAAACCACATATTGCATAACAGCAACTGGAGCCTTGAAAACATAGTTTAAAGAGGTACATTTTGCCTGCTTTGAAGTAATGTCTCAAGTTATATACACTGAAAACATGTAATCTGAAATCTTGTACGTTGAACACATTGCCATCTCAGGCTCTACCTTGTAATATTATTAGCCTTGTTTATTTTTATTTTTTTTTAACACCAGCATGTAAAGCTATGCAGACAGAGCTTTCAATCTTTATTAACTCTTCCCTTTCATCCAGAGGCACAGTTTTAAGGACCTGTGTTTAGGCATATTCACATGTGTAGGTCAACAGTCTGGGTTTTATTTCATTACTGACTTTTAAACATCTGCAATTTTCCATGGCTTATTAGCTTAGGTGGATAATGTCTGATGTTAACGTGATCAACATTGTGCATTCCATGTCACTATGAAAATGATTTCTGGACCTTCTTCCTTGTGTTTTCTCCTTCCTTTCTCTCATAATTTTATCTACTCAGACAAGTTTTCTCATTAGTATATGCCCAGGTACTAAAAAGGAATCTGGCAAAAAAGATGATTATGTATACAGAAATTAACAGAACTAATGCTAAAAATCTATAAAGAGTAATCAAATTTCCTATTTCAGTTCAATTCTGAAAAGCTACAATAGAACTGGGTGATGTACTATCAAAGGACATAAAAATTAATGGTGTCCAAGTTACCCAAAATTTGCTTGTCAGACAAACAACTATAAAGCAGGCCATAATACCAGTTAGACTATTACAAATACTATAGTGACTTATTAAAACCAATTGCTTAAGATCATTTACATTAAAGCTATAACTATTTTGGGGGATGAGTGAAGTAGCACATAGATCATCGCCCTTTGACAAGTCTTTGAAGATGCTGTGGACCTGGATGAGAAGTGGTATATCAGTCAAAGCTCTTGGTCACAAGCCACAGAAATTACCTCCAGTCTAGAGTTTACAAATTTAGCAAGTCTGAATAGGGTGTACTTACACTAATTAATTAATCAATCTATTTTTCAATTAATTAATTATTTGTTACTTTTGCTAATCTAGCAATCTTAGAAGGAATATTAGATGTAGGACAGGGCAAACAATGGCAAATGACCATTGACACACAGAATATTAAGTCATAGGCTTTGAATAACTTTTAAAATGAGACTATCAATGTAGTTTTCTTACAATTCAAATTTCAGTGAAATCTCATGTATAACTTTAAAAAGAATCATAAGATAATAACCTGTATATTTATGTGACCCTAGAGTTTCCTGCTCATTGTATATTTAAAGATAAACAACACAGGGTTTTCTAAAAATAGAGTTCCCTAGTCTTTAAAGATGAAAATGCAAGAAATACTAAGTTTCTAAATTTAGTACTATTTTTCTGAAACTGTATGGCACACTAAAAAGATCTGTGTGTGAAGTTCTACAGACACTCGCTACCCTACAAGAAATAACTGACATTGAATCTGAAGAACTTATATTCACAGTTTCACAAATCATGTAAGAGTAGTCCTTGGGGAAATACTAGATCTTTGTTGAATAATTCTGATAACTTGAATTTCAATCAGATATCAATTTCCTGCCAAAGAATTGTCTCTGTTATCTAATACAGTTACTTCCCTGGCAAAACCTATTAGATTTAAAAGGTCAAAATTTTGGATACTTCTGCTTTTATTTAATAAGTATTTAAATGGGCTGCTATCTATTGGAACTTATTTTAAAAGGTACATAGACATTTTGTTCCTACAGCTATTAGAGTTACTTTCATAAACATCAGTTTATTTTCTCATAAAGGACATTTGTACTTGCGGATTATTGTACTTGTTAGATTGACCAGCCAACCTCTAAAGAACTGCTCTTGAAATGTCCCTTAAATAGTGTGTGGGGAAAAAACAACGAATCCAAAAACATCTTTATTAAGGAATTCTGTAGTAAGAAATTACTCTTTTGAGGATTACACATTCCACCTCTTAAATAACACCACATATTATCCTAAAAGGAACAGTACCACAGACTTTAATATATCCCAGGATTTAGGATTGGAATTTGTGATAAGAAATATTAAGTAATAGAAACAGTATCTGTAGATAGAAAAGAATAGGTATGTGAAATGAAAATATGTAAAGAACAGACAAGCATGATATCCACATAGAGGAAGTCACAGGGAAAATGAATCAAGATAACGGTATTATTGTGAGGCATAGAGATACAAGAAAGGCCTCATCAACAAATATAATCTGTAAAGATTAAGAATTTTAATTTTCTTCAACAGTAAATAGCACAGTCACATTCCAGAAAACAGTGAATGACCTTGGTGAGCATGCAGTGTCCATGTGAAAAGAAAGAAGCAGTGAAATGAGTAGTGAGGTGAAGCTGTGAGGAGAGACAAACAGGAGGATAAAAAAATTTGAGCACAACCTATTTTTATATAATATGATAAAAATGAAGAGTCATTATAAATGCTTTGCAAAGACTGGCTTGATAAAATGAAGATGATTCTAATACCTGAGCAGAAGTTAGATTAAACTAGAATTAGCTAACTTTTCAGTTTGGTTGGGAGAGGGCTACAGCTGACTTTTTTAATGAAAGCTTGGGAAGAATGAATAATTAATATTTTAGCATACATTACTTCTGAGATGAACCTTAAGAAAAAAAAAATGATAGCAGTGTTAAAAGGTTACAGTATCTCTGGAGTGTATTTAGGTTGCTATTTCTTCCAGTAACGTCCTCAGCTACAGTTCACCCAATCAATCCTCACCCCAGTGTTGTCCATAGAACTACAGACAAGTGCTTTGGGCAACTATTAACAATGACCATGGAAGCAGGCAGGACTCTTTTAAAAGGCAAAATCAACATAATTTAGTAAATTAGAGAAAAAGAAGTAAATTAGTAAGCATAGAGGATGAAAGTGTAGTGGTGAGATTTATGTTACTGCAGACAATATTAAGGGAATATTTTGTATATGTAAATGATGAGTTTATATTCACCATACACTTCAAAGTACTTACTGTATATGTTTCTTAAGTACACATTTTGCTATTGCTATTGATTCATTGTTCTATTTTATGTTTTTGCTATGATTTCTTTTCCTTTTTTATATTTATTTATTTATTTATTTATTTATTTATTTATTTATTTATTTATTTTGAGACGGAGTCTCGCTCTGTCGCCCAGGCTGGAGTGCAGTGGCATGATCTCAGCTCACTGCAAGCTCCGCCTCCCGGGTTCACGACATTCTCTCTCCTGCCTCAGCCTCCTCCGAGTAGCTGGGACTACAGGCGCCTGCCACTATACCCGGCTAATTTTTTGTATTTTTAGTAGAGACGGGGTTTCATTGTGTTAGCCAGGATGATCTGGATCTCCTGACCTCGTGATCTGCCCTCCTTGGCCTTTCAAAGTGCTGGGATTACAGGCGCCGCATCTGGTCTTTTTTGCTATGATATCTAATGACAGTTGGAAATAAAGTGCTGTGCATAGTGGGAAATGTGTGGGATTACAAACCAGTCAAAGACCCCAGGTCCAGTTACAGCTTCCAAATTAATCCTCTGAAACTTTAGCCAAGGCACTCTCCCTCTCTTTGCCCAAATTTGCCATTTATTGAAATTAGGCATAACATTTGGTGGTCACTTAACATATGCAAATGAATAATGGCACTTTTGAGCCTGATAAGATTGTAAGCAGATTTTTACTGTATAAGTTTATATTTGTGCTACATTTCCATTAAAACTCCCTTTCCTCAATATCCTTCCAAGTTTTGCTCATGTGAACTTCTCAGTGAGGACTTCCCTGAGCAATTCTGCTGAAAATTTAGTTCCTACCCCTCTCCACCATCATCCTTCCTCGTGCTTGCCTTTTCTCCACACTTCTTACACATAATGTAACTTACTTACATACATACTTTATACGTTTGTATAACACAGAATATAACATGAATGATATACCTGGAATTATGCAAAAGGAATGCATCTACCATGGAGCCTGTCATGATTTGAAGATTAGCCACAATGAAAAATTGAACTCAGATTAAAAAAACTTTTATAGAGTATATTGTTAAACCAGCAATATAAAAGATAGCCATGTGCAGGGGCATAAGTCATTGACTTCTTACCTCTTTCCAGTGACATAAATGGAATTCAATTAATCTTGGCGGCATATAAAGAATAAGAAATCTAAAAGTCAGAATAGCCGTGAACTGGGGCTTGTCTATATACAGAAGTGATCCTGAAGGACTTCTCATAAAAAAGACATGAACTAATTTAGAAAAAAAAGGATGTAAGATACTTTGAAAAGAGATAGTATTGGGCCTGCATATAACCTGACACCTATTAAAATATTCATGGAATATTAAAAAGACAAAAACTTTCACAAACTCGTAAAACTAAATGTAAGAGTTTTCAACCTTAGCCCTACTGACATTTGGGCTGGAAAATTCTTTGTGGTGAGATGCCATCTGTTCATCCTAGGATGTTTGGCAGCATCCCTAGTCTTTACCCAGTATATGTCAATAACATTCTCCCTCCACCATTCTCTGCACACAAGTCACATTAACCAATAGAGTCTTCAGGCATTCCCAAATATCTCCTAGGAAGCAAAAACTCACCTCTGGTTGAGAACCCTTGCCCCATAGCCATAAAAGCAAACAGAGAGTTCCTTATAACAAGCAGATGCAAGCAAAGTAAAAATCTATAAAGCATGAAAAAGGGAAGTAAATCTATAACACTTGGATGGAAATACAGGTCTGAAATGGTAATAAGCATTACAGCTTTAAATTTTTCTAGTAAACATAAATTAAATATAACATTTAACCTTAGGAGAGAAAGAAGATACAAGAAAGTATTAGTAACTAATATTATAATAAAATTAATATCAAAAAACATAATTAAAAGAAATAGTACTCAGTGGGATGAGTAAGCTAATCTTATAACAAAAAAAAAAAGTTAATTTCATAAGCCCTTGTACGTGCAGGAATATGGCATAAATCGAAACATTTTAAAAATATGAGAAGACATTGGCAAATATACATGAAAAGGGGAAATTTAACACATAGTACTCTGTATCTGAAAGAAAAATATTAAAACTTGAGGCTGAGGCAGGGGAATCGCTTTAACCCAGGAAGCAGAGGTTGTAGTGAGCCGAGACTGCACCACTGCACTCCAGCCTGGGTGACAGAGTAAGACTCTGTCTCAAAATAGAAACAAAAATATTACAACTTGTTATTAGTAGAAACCATAGAACAATGAAAGTTGAATTGATATTTTAAAACTTTTTTCTACAAATAAAGATTGCAAGATTTTTCAAAGCTCCATATATAAATATAATTTACCAAAATTGACTTAAAGTTGGAGAAAAAAGAAATCTAAAATAAATGTGTATTTGTCCTCACACAATTATGTGTGTACATTACAACATAAAGATCACAATCTTTAAAAACACCAAGTAAACTTAAAAAGTATTAGCAAAGACAAGAATAATGATATCAAAAAATGCTGTGTATCCAAACAGAGAAGACACAAACAAGACTCCAACTATCTTGAAATTTCAGCAAGACAAAACATAATACCAAAATGAAAAGTCTGCAAAACAAACAATAGCAAAAGTGACTATTGTTTAACATACCTTCACTGCCTATATATCACATGCTAAGTATCACATATAAATTTATTTAATCTGCAGAATCACCAAGTGAAGTCAGGTCTCTCAATACTGCCACATTACAGAAGGCTAACATTTACTAAAATGGGTAAATTTAAAAAAACAAAAACAAAAACAACAACAAAAAAAAAACAGCACATTTCGTCTGTGTGTGGTTGGGGGAATGGATGGGTTCAGGGAGAAAGAATCAGAGATTTCTCTGAGATGTGCCACATTTAAAGTGCATTTGCACTGGTTTCTCCTTTATCCTAGAGAACTTTTCTCTCAGATTTGCATATGACTCACATCCTTACTTTAGTAACTTCTTCATACGGGCTGTACTGAACACCTTGTTAAAAACAGCACCTCTTTTGAGAAATGTCTGTTCATATCCTTTGCCCACTTTTTGATGGGGTTGTTTATTTTTTTCTTGTATATTTGTTTGAGTTCTTTGTAGATTCTGGATATTAGCCCTTTGTCAGATGAGTAGATTGCAAAAATTTTCTCCCATTCTGTAGGTTGCCTGTTCACTCTGATGGTAGTTTCTTTTGCTGTGCAGAAGCTCTTTAGTTTAATTAGATCCCATTTGTCAATTCTGGCTTTTGCTGCCGTTGCTTTTGGTGTTTTAGACATGAAGTCCTTGCCCATGCCTATGTCCTGAATGGTACTACCTAGGTTTTCTTCTAGGGTTTTTATGGTATTAGGTCTAACATTTAAGTCTCTAATCCACCAAACACCGCATGTTCTCACTCATAGGTGGGAACTGAACAATGAGATCACTTGGACTCGGGAAGGGGAACACCACACACTGGGGCCTATCATGGGGAGGGGGGAGGGGGGAGGGATTGCATTGGGAGTTATACCTGATATAAATGACGAATTGATGGGTGCTGACGAGTTGATGGGTACAGCACACCAACATGGCACAAGTATACATATGTAACAAACCTGCACGTTATGCACATGTACCCTAGAACTTAAAGTATAATAAAATAAAAAAAAATAAAAAATAAAAAAAACAGCACCTCTTGCCACTCTCTTACATGACTTTATTTTTCTGTATGTATACAGTGTTCTAAGCAATTGAGGCAGGGAGTGTATCTGATCCATCTTTTATGCCCAGTGCCTACTATAGTGTATAAATATTACTGAATAAATATTATAAACTAATTAATTAATGAATAGAGAAAGGATGTGTAAGAACATTCTAGAATAGAATACTGGCAAAATCAGGAAATCAAATTATGGATATTATTGCTGCCTGTGATTCCACAATTCCAGACATGATCCAGCCTTTTGGGGTGAGTGGCTGAGAGCCATGGATTTTGTGATTTTATGTGGATAATTACGGCCAAGAGAAGGTCGAGGGAGAAATCTGAGTTTCAGCAAGCATCATGCAACAGAAGCCAACCCCACAAAAGTAGGGATTTTAAGTTGTATTTGTTGCACAGCAAATTTTAGTCTCAATGCTCTACTAACTGAAAAGATTTTTAATGTGGTATGGTAGAAGATTATGATTCTTCATAATCTGCTGCTTCCAGAAAGCTGTAACATTCAACACTAAAAATAATTTTTTTTTCCGTAGTGGAAAAAAAAAATATTTGATATCCATCTAAGGAAAAAATCTGTTATTGTTTTAACTTATCTTAAATTATATGTATTTTTTGCAGCAAGGACACAGTGGCTTTTAGTGTTGTGGCTTAAATCCTGCAGTAGAAAACATCCTTTGACTCTGAAGCTCACTGACTTTCTTATTATTTCCTCTTATTAATATATAATTCACTGCTCTCCATTTTTAGCATTGTTTGTTTTCTGCAGATTAGTTCTATTTTAATTCTCTTTACTCAAATCAGCTCATGCTTTAATGAAACTCGGAGGAATATTTATTCCTTTGTTGCTGTATAGAACAGTGATCTGGTTAACTTTTAATCAGATTAAATGTTATTAGTTAATCCTAAAGAGTAGAAATTTAATCATTTGTTACTACATTATATATTATTATATTATATTATATTACATTATATTATATTATATTATATTATATTATATTATATTATATTATAGTCACCTGATACTGATACAATCACCTTAATAAGAATTTCATGCAGTAGTTTTAAGTTTTAAATTTGTTCTTTTACCCTTGGTACATAGAATGATTGGTCTTTGCTCCTCTCATGGAAAGTTTTCTTCCATGTGTTTCCTAAGTATTTGTTTGAGTGCTTTATTTGTTTCCAGAACATATTTATTGTTGCTTCCTGATTTTATGTGTCGTTTCCTTTCTTATATTTTATTTTATGGAATTTATATTTAAAATATAATAAATGTTATCTATTATATCTCTGGCATATAATAAATTTTTTTGTTAGTACTATTGCTGAAAAATAATGTCACAATGTGACAAAGATGGCTGATATAAGCATTAGGAGTTCTTCATTTAAAAACTATTTCTAATTTGTATTTACTGCTATGATATGAATCTGCGAGATTATCTCAATGTCTGCATTTTACATTAAAAAAAGAGACTCAAACAAGAAATTATATATTTTAAGCCAAATAGTCTCAGAACATGGATTTGAATGTCATTTTATTTTTGATATGATTCTCTTCTCCTACCTGTTGCCTTTTATTCTATACCACCAGATCAAAATAAACCATTCATCATCACCATCAAATCACACCTACATATATGTACACACACATTCACTAAGAATGAGCTACCCCTCATCTTCTGGCTGTAACTTTCAATCAAGACTCGGTAATGAGAGATGCTTGGAAATTTTATTCTCTTTTCACTTGGACCTCAGTATAGCTAAATAATTTCTATGGTGGGATGGATATGTTTGAAATTTGTTCAACTCTTTTAGCTGGAATAAAATTGCTTCAGAATCTGTTAGCCAAAATAATCTTTCAGTAAAATAAACATAGTGAAGAATGAAAGGAAACATTTCATTATAATTGGAAGTGGTGACAAGAATTGGAAGACCTATATATATGATTTTCATTTTCTTCATATGTTCATACATAGGAGTCAAAAGCAAGAACTTCAACAGAATGCTCTCAAACACTTTAAGTGTTCCTGAATGTTGCATTCCAAAGTTGTTCCCTGGGGAGCTAATGCACTTATTACCCACTGGGACCCCCTTTAATTAAAATGTTTGCTAGGGATTTTGGGTATAGCTTGGTCTTGGACTCAAAAGTGACTTCTGAACACTCATGATGTGACAGTGACATAATATTTAACCTTACTGAGCTCCAGTTTCTTCATATATACAGACAGACCTTAAAGTATTTTCATAATAATTAAGTCAGATAAATTATGAGAAATCCCAAGTACATAGTAAAAGTTTCATACTGCAAAAGAATATATTCTTGTTTTAGTGGACATTCTACATAATGCAGAATGGTAATACGCAATATGGCGAATCAGCAATTTTCACTAGACTGGGCATAGAAATAATGCTGTCAATAGATGCTTTAAATGAAGAATACACCATCGTAGATTATATAAGGGCTATTCCTACAAGAAGTGGGTGCCAGCTTAGCTACTGCCTGATAAGGTAGAATTCACCTTGAGCTATGATTTTATCAGAGTGATACAAAATTCTGATCTGAGAATCACCCTTAGAATTCTACTCTCAGAGGGATGTCAGATGTTATGCTCACAAAAAGTTATGTGTAGTTTTATGGATTCACAAATTTCTAGTCAGTGTGGAAAGCCAGCTTAACATCAAAATGTCACTTAGCAAACTTCAAATCACCATGAGGGCAGCTAGTTTTTAAATATGATGAACATTAATAATATCAAAATCTGAGTGCCTCCACCACTGTCCTTTCAAAGGACGAGGATGACCATCCCAATTGTGAGGAAAAACTGCTGAAAGTTAAATCCAACATTTTAATCCAAACATCTGACCCAAATCTCTCACATTAATTATAATCATCTGAGGAAACATTTTTCCTTGCTTTGTCACTGCCACTAAACAATGAGTAATAAACTAAAACAAATACCAGTTTTAAAAGAGAACTAAAAATGTTTTGGGGGTATCAGAATCTTGTAAACAAAACTCACAAGAAAAGAATATTTTCTAAAGAAATAAAATATTCAAATACAATGGGCACATAACCATGAGGAAGAGATAATGCACTTGAAAATGAGTAGTATCTACCTAAAAGTGAATTATTTTTAAAAATATATTTTTTTCAGTAAGTGGTAAATGATTTTGATATTTCAAAGTAGAAAATTCAGGTTACATAATCGACTTCAACTTTTTAAACGATTTAGTTAATGAGAAAATAGAATGATTACTCAAAGAGGAGTTAAAAGCAAAATTATTATACTGATATGTAAAGAAAATCTTGAGAGGGAATTCATAAAATTCACTGTTATCAACTATTCTGTCAAAAATTGTAAGTGATCATTTATATTTATATTACAGATGTAATTTTTAACTCTGATGTGATGTAATTCCGGTATTTAAAGTTACTTCTTTATATTATGCTGTATTATGTTGCATATGAAAAAAAAAAGTAAGTCAATAGGACTAAACAGAGAAGTTGGGCACAACACCCGTATATTTTATTTTCCACATATGGAGACTGTTCTAAACTTTGCAATGCAATACACACACACACACACACACACACACACACACACACACACACACACATATATATATGAACTGTTATATATCAGTGATACTTTAGTATTTTAGTTTTGGAATGACAGAACATGAACTGAATCTTTAAGGCAGGGGACAGGGGACATGGGACCTGGGTGACACTTTTTCTCTTTTACATTACCATTAAGAGTAAGATAGCAGGTAGTGCAAAATGATAATGTAGCAATATAACATTAAAGCACATGAGCGGAGGGACCTATGCTAGTCATATCTTACACTACTAAAGAATATTTAAGGAAAGAAAGGAGAGGCACACGAAATCAAGAAGAATGTATAAATGAAACCACTTTCCTTCAGGAATAGTATCACTAATCAACCATAGTATCCTGATATAACTTATGCTGGCCTTTTTTTCCTCATATATGTGATGAAAACCTTAGATAATAGGAAGAAAGTAACTGTTTGTGAACACTCACTAAGTACAAGACATTATTTATTATAATGCACTCATTCAATCACTCTTCAAAACAAATGTCTTCATTTTGCACATGGTACAGTGAAAAGTGTACTTTTCTTAAGGTCGCAGAGCTAGGAAGTGTAGGGGACAGGCCTTGGAGCTCAGCAGTGTGACTCGAAAGCCTATGCTTGGCCACCACACAGTGTAGACAGTTTCTTAGGTTGATTGCTCATCTGAGTGCCAATAACTTCCATGATCCTGAAGATAAGTTATGATATTTATTTTATACTGGTGAGCTTTACACTTGGCAACAAAGGACATCAATGAGAAATTACATAAATGTTATGATTTGTTTTCACAAATGGTTTCCATGCACAATATACATACATACCTTAGACAGTGATAACCTCCAAAACCCTAGAATATAGAGTATATTGTTTATATACATTAATGCATACTCTTGGCCTAAGCATACTAAAATATATTAATTTATGCTAACATTAAGTATTTAATTTCACATCCATTCTTATAAATTGAAAGTAAAAATAGTGAATGCAATTCTGAAAACTCTAAAATAGTCACCTTTATAAGAAACCAATAATCAGATACCTGTTTAGATCTCTGACACATTTCATAATTAAATGTTTTTTCAATATTGAGTTGTATTTTCCTTGTCTATAAAATGTAATAGAGGAGGCCAACTCTTCTGTTTCTACTATTTCAGTTCTTCAAAACAAAACAAAACATAAAGTACATTTTACTCAACTTCAAGTTACTGTTGTATGCCACTGATCTGAAAGTATATTAAACAAACCATGTTCAGTATATCCTAATGTCTCACTGTCAACTCATTAGTGGTTCAGAATGAACAAAATCTGAAAAAAAAAAAAAAAACACATTCACTTATAACTTCACCTTAGCTAACTATTGTTTGACACGAGTCTAAAATAATGTACTAAAAATATAGTCAGAGTATTTCATTGTTTTGTTCTCACATCATCAGTTGCACTAAATGATATCCTGTGCCCAAGCATGTATTTGAGCCATTGGTTATCCATAGAGCCTTTTATTTTAGCCAAAGTATTTTAATGTTATTATGTAAGTGAGTGTATTTGTGAACAATAAGGAGGAAAGTGAGTGAAACACACTGAAGAATGGGTAGGGTAGCACCTGTTTCCATCCAGAATCTTCGACAAGGCTGGAGCCTCAGTTTGAAGCAAAAGCATATAATAAGTAAGTATAGTTTAGGACAGGGTGTTTTCTGGGGACAAGTTTTGCTGTACATGCCAAATGACAAAGAATGGCATGAAGTTAGGGGATATTATTTCGTTCTATTTTGACTTTGGCACCAACATTGCTCAGTAACTTCCAGGTGAGCAGCAGATGGCAATGTCAACCATGACGTAATTTCAAAGTTTTCACGGTAAGGAATTATTGTGTTAGCACCTAATATGTACAGGAAGAACCTGGCAGATGCCTTCTGTAGGGGGAGGTGAGAATAACCAATTGATTGCTTTGTGCTCTCATAAGGCATCCTTTTGGCACTTTCAGAAATAGACATAAGGAGATGTCATTAGAAGATGAAGAGGATTTTAATGGCCTACATATGCCAGTGGGAAAAGTAAAATGTATATTAGAAAATTGACACTAATGTGACTTCATTTGATTTCACTGGGTGTTGAGGTCTGAAAGCACTGAAGTTTCACTTATTTTAAATCAGTTGATAGACACCTCAAGAGTCACATTCATATTTTGAGGTATATAACACAAGTAAATTGGGCATGTGTTATCAGTTTGAATTGATAAATATAATATCTTAAAGTAATCGTTATCTTTCTATGATTGAGATAGTTATTACTCATTTTTCTTTCATCTTGAAATAATGGCTAACTAAGCGATGACTGTAATATTCCAGTTTCTTCTCATCTTTCTTGCCAAATATCTTGGGCATAGTGAGACATTATGTTAGTGTGCCTGAATATGCTTTGCAAATGTATAGTGTATCATAAAAGGGAAAATGAAACATATTTTTCACCATTCATTCATTCATTCATTCATTCATTTTCAGGGAAAATATACAGATATAGCAATAGGCCATTTTGTCATTTGTGCATGAATGTTGTGTATGTGTAGGCGCTGTAGAGATTAAGTTTGTGTTTACATTTTTTTATGTTTGAGACACCTGATTGCCATTATATTGGATGTGATGTGTTTTAAATATGTGATAGAAAATGTGATTGTATGCAAATTGTTAAGACAAGTTCTTAGGTTCCAAAATTCCTGACAAGATTCTAATTATTATAACTTTTAAATTAAAACATTATGAGTTTAAATTATCTTAGTTTTGGCCTTCATTCTATAGTTGTACGATGTAATCATGTAATTTTAGCTAAATTATGCTATTTTGGCTAAGTTATGTAATTGTGATCTTTTGAAGTCTTCATAACTACAAAAATTCCTGAGAGAGATTTTATCTAAATTATAGACAGTTGGGCTCCTATTTGTTGATCACATCTTTATTTCCATTATTTAATATTTGCTAATTATGGTCAAGATACTATTCTCAATGTTATATACATTTTCTTATAATAACTGAAATCTACTTTCTAAAGTAACTGTCTTTGATAGAGTTTGTTCATATTCAATGATAATACGTAGTGAATACCTTTTCTGGACTGCAGGAACCAATTGTAAAAGAAAAATGGACATAGCTCATGTCCTCATAGAGCTTATAGCTGAGTAGGGATAGAAAGACATTAATTAAAATACAAAGTCTGAGAAATGTTAAAGAAGTACAGGGATACGAAAATACAAGGGGTTGAATCTAGTGATAAGTGAGGTAAAATATGTTTGAGTAAAATTAAGTAAGAAAAGTTAACATTAACACTCATTATAAATGAGAAAATGGCAGTTATAATGGGAGTGGGATGATACAAAGTGTATATTATGAATAGTAAAAATCCTAATGTGGCTTAAGCCTAAAGAGTAAAGAGGAACAAAGTACAGGAGCTTGGAGTAAGGGCAAGTATAAATGAGGGCCACAGAGTAGTTGGGCCATGCTAGATTTTCTATGCCTTTCCACGGACTTTGGACTTTCAAACTTTCATAGCAATGGAACACAATTTAGCTTTTTCTTTTGTCAGAAAATCCATACCTTTAGATGCAAAGAGAAATTTTAAGAAACAGTTATAACTATCTAGTTAAGAGACAATGGTTTATAACTTCAGTGACATGGTGGACAGAAACTGATAGAGTTAAAGGATGCTGACATAACAAAGTAAGTCTGGATAAGGAGTAAGGGAAATATGGACTTTTTAATATATAAGATGGAATATGTATTGATGGTATTCACTAAAACATGTAACACTGCAAGGTAATGTATTTGATGGGAGCAGGATTGAGGAGTTTGGTAACATTTGATTTTGGACAGCTTAAATTTGAAGTCTTTATTTACATTTTTAAATTTAACTGACAGGTAAAATTGTGTGCATTTATTGTGTTCAAAATGATATTTTGAAGTATATATACAATGAAGAGTTACTAAATCTAGATAATTCACATCTGCACAGTCTCCCATAGTTATTATTTTTGTGGTGAGAAAACTTTAACAGCCACTCTCTTGGCATTTAAAAAAAAATACAAAGAAGTCTTTCTAGATATATCAAAAACGTGGTCTGGTAAAAATAAGTGGGATAGGTTTCAAATATGTGATTGACTATACTGATTTGAAACTAAAAAAAGGTATCTAGAAGGGAGATACAGATTTTTATATATATGAATACCTCATTTTCATATGAATAATTTTCAAAGAGATGATAACTGAAGCTGTGCTCAAGGTTGAGAACAACAATTAGAAAATATGAAATGAGAAGAAAATAAGCCTAAAGAACAGACTTGAGGAACTCCTGCAATGATTTGTTATAACACAGACTAAAATGAAAGTTCAGAGAGGATGTATAATTAAATTAAAAAAAAAAAAAAAGATGTTTTAGAAGACATGGTAAATACTGTCAGAAGCTGCTGAGATACCAAAAAAGATCAGGATTGAAAATATGTCAGTTGAATGTTAAGCATAGAGATAATTTGTGTCCCTTGTGAGAACATTTTTTATTGAAATGATCAAGTCAAAATTGAGATCATGGTCAATTTTGGAATAAATAGGAAGAAAATATATGGATGTAACAATTATATAAAGTTGTTTTCTGGAAATTTGGTTCTAAAGTAAATTCAGGGAGTGCTTTGTATATTTGGTTGATTAGAATGAGTTGAGCATATGTCAAAATGAATGGGAAATATTCAGGTGAAAAGAAAAGTTAACTGATTATATAAAGTTTCTAAGAAGAGGGAGGATTTACATTAGATAGGAGGAGGAAACTTCCTTTATTTTATAGTAGCAGAAGGAGAGATGATAAAGTTTTATATGTTTGGGTCCTGAGGATTTGCAAATCTTTGAGTCAGCATCTTTCTTACAATATTCTATTATCCATACTTCAATAATATCACTAGTAAGAATATACAGTATACATCTTCCAAATAATTTCAAGTCATTCTACCTAGATTTATATAGAGTAGAAGAAACTACACTTGGTCCTGAAATTAAAACAATGAATTTTGTCCAGCATTAAAATACATATTTTAAATAAATGTATTAAAAATAGGAAAATCAAAATATAGGTAGGTGGAGTGAAAATACTAAAAGTAAATATTGCCTCAACTTTCAGTAATATATGTATTTGTTAAAGAGAGGGGTTAAAATGTAAAATTATTTCTTATTTGTGGGTCATGGACAAAAATTATTTGACTGAGTGGTACCACAATCAATATATTACCTTTAATAATTTGTTTCCTGTGAATGTGAATTAAGGTGTCAATGATATCTCATTCTTTTCTAATTTTTAAAATTTCCTAGGCAAATTGTCTACATAATCCTAGTAGATAAACAAATTCTATAAGTCAAATCAAATATTATCCAGTAACATCATGATTTAAGCTCAGAGTTCTAAAAGATCTCTCTGTTAAAACTTTTTGAAGTAAAAGTTAGTAACAAATCTTTATTTTATTTCTGAAAGACTTTTCTCATCCAGCATAATGCAGTTTTAATATATGTATCTGTGGTTTGTTAAGATGTTAAAATAAAAGGAGAGTTCATCCCCTTTAGTTGGTCTGTAGAGGAAGTTTCTCTTGTACACTCAAACCCATATGCTTATTAATCATTCTAAGGCTTTTGTCAAAAGGAGTATGTGGTTTAGTGATGCAATTATGTCCATGGGTTCTGTTTTCAGTTTTCTGCCTATGTTCAGTGACTTAGGAAGTCTTTCAACTTAGGGTAGTTTTATTCTGCGTATTAATCCTATTTACAGATTATTCCAATGGTATAAAATTATGTTACACTAGTTAAGCAATGACTGAATAAAATTTCTATGAGTCCAGAATGAATTCCTGGGGATAATGAACAATGCTTGTTGGCTTTAGATGTATTAACTATTAGCAACACATGACATAATCACATTTCTTTGTTTTTTAATTTTCAATTACCGTGGGTACATAGGTGTACATCTTTATGGGGTACATGAGATGTTTTGATATAGGCATGCAATGTGTAATAATTGCATCATAGAAAATGGAGTATCTGTCCCCTCAAGTGTTTATCTTTTGTGTTACAAACAATCCAATTATACATTTTTTAGTTTTTTTTAAAAAAATAACTATAGTCACCCTGCTGTGCTATAAAATTCTAGGTATTGTTCATTCTTTCTAACTATTTTTTTTTTGTACCTGTTAACCATCCTCACCTCCTCAATTCTCAATACCTTTCCCAGACTCTAGTAACCTTCCTTCTACTCTCTTTGTGTTCAATTGTTTTCATTTTTAGTTCCTACAAATAAGTGAGAATATGTGATCTTTGTCTTTCTTTTCCTGGCTTGTTTCTCTTAACATAATGTCCTTCAGGTCCATCTATGTTGTTGTAAATGATAGGATCTCCTTTTGTATGGCCGAATAGTACTCCTTTCATTGTATGTAAGTACCACATTTCTTTTAACCATTTATCTGTTGGCGAACACTTAGGTTGCTTCTAAATCGTAGCTATTGTGAAAAGTACTTTAATACACATAAGAGTGCAGATAGGTCTTCGATGTACTGATTTCTTTTCTTTGAGGCATATACCCATCAGGGGGATTGCTGGATCATATGGTAGCTCTATGCTTAATTTTTTGATGAACCTCCAAATTGTTCTCCATAGTGGTTGTAGGAATTTACATTTCAACCAACAGACTACAAGGGTTCCCTTTTCTCCACATTCTCTCCTGCATTTATTATTGCCTGTCTTTTGGATAGACATTTCCTAATAACTATATGATTTCTGCTCCTTTTTAAACTCCTACACATTCAACTCTTTCTAGATAAATTGATTCGCATCACATGTGATTACCATGAAAATTTCTAATTGCTGGCTTATAGAACTGGTTCCAAATCTGTATATGATATGGAATGTGTATATATGTATATATACATTTACAAATCACTCATGACTAAGATGCTCAGGGGTTTTAAGGGACCAATGTAGAAATCAAAGGAGGATAGTTGAAATGTTACTTGCAAAACATATAGATGAAGAGTTTTGAGCTTAGCAAGTATTTATGGACCAGTGACTCCCAAATTCATTTGAGTTTTTTTTTTGTTTTCTTTGAAGAGTATACGTGAACACTGCTCAGTTGGATGCCCTCTAATAAATACCAGAAAGAATGTCCTTTGGAATTCTGTGACTGCATATTGATTCCTAAGAATGCAAATTTTATAAAATTATTAATAATCACTGAGGAAAAATGCTGCAAAATTGTTGCTACAATATGACAAATTTAGACTGATTCATTTAGCCAGGATATTGAAATGAGAATTCTACTGAGCAATGCTGGCCTCTATCCACTACCAACATGTCTCATGAATGGGAAGTTAAGTGGATTTTGTTCCAAGATACTGATATTCTGAGTTATTTGTTACCATAGCTAGCAGAAAATATAAGCAAGCACTCATTGTAAGGGGAGGCATGCTTAATTTCATGTAGCAATAAAACTTTCAATTTGGAAGAAACATACTTTTTTATCTTTATGTGAAAGGCAAAGACAAACAAAAGAAAGTTTTGTATCATAAAATGCTAAGAATTTGGAAATTGATCCTAAAACTGAGGTTATCTTTATTTAGCCTTCTCTCCTATAGGAAAGTTTCATTGAATATATAATTTGCAGTTGATAGTCCTTTAAGTTGAATGTCTTAAAAATATTGGGCCAATTTTTCTCTAGCCTTCCTGGTTTCGGATGACAACCCCACTGTTAATGGAATTGTTTTACTCCTACAAGCAATGTGAAATTTCTCTGTAGCTTTCAATATTTTTTTCTTTACTTTTAAAAGTTTCATTATAATGTCTTGTCCTGCATTTCTTCAGGTTTACTCAGTTTCTGAAACCTATAAGCTCATGTCTTTTTGCCAAGTTTGGGAAGTTTTCAACCATTATTTATTTAAATACTCTTTTAGACTCATTCTCATTTTTCCGTAAATTTCTGTACTCCAATTATAGAAAAGTTGGATCTTATTAGTTGTCCCACAAATTCGTAGAGACCTGTTTATTTTCTATTTTTCCTTTTGGTTATTGTACTGTATTTGTTTCATAATTTTCATTTTTTAAAAAATAACATTTCATTGTTGAGATCTCCCATTTATTTGAAGACAATCTGTAATTATTTCTTGAGATATTTTTATTGTTATCTATTTATTTTTTCAGCCAAGGTCTCACTCTGTTGCAGAGGCTGGAGTGCAGTGGTACAATCACAGCTTACTGCAGCCTTAACCTCCTGGACCCAAGTGATCCTTTTACCTCAGTCTCCCAGTTAGCTGGGATTATACGCACACACCACCATGCCCAGCTAATTTTTAAATTTATTTTTTAGAGATGGGGGTCTCACTGTGTTGTTTAAACTAGTTTCAAACTCCTGAACTGTCAAATTGAGGTCCTCCTGACAACACCAATAAGCCTGACAGTATGGGCATGGAGTACCAATCAGAAACTAAAAATAGATGGCTACACAACACCAGAATTAGTTGTCCCACAAATTCTTAAAGATCTGCTTATTTTCCGTTATTAGTTGTCCCACAAATTCTTAGAAACCTGTTTATTTTCTATTTTTATGAGGATTACTCTTGTAATCCTCCTGCTTCAGGCTCCCAAAGTATTGGGATTACAGGCATGGGTATCATGCTCAGTTTGAGGTATTTTATCATGACTGAGTTAAAATATTTGTCAAATAATTCTAACATCTGATTCATCTCGGTGTTGACATCAGTCCTCTTTTTCCATTCCAGCTGTGATTTTCCTGTTTTTTTTGGTATCATGGATGAATTTTTTTTTTTTTTTTTTTTTATCGTGTCCAGAACATTGTGTCTATTATTTAAGGAGTCCCTGGGTTCTGTTTGAATCTTTTGTTTAGAAGGCAGTCATCTGCTTGGTTTTATTAAGCAGGCCTTAAACCACCTTTGCAGGTTTTGGTTCCAGTTACAATTTAATTTTCAGAGGCTTCGTGGGGCTATTTTGGTCTGCTTTGTTGACTTGGTACTTCTGGGTCTCTTACAGGTTCCTGCTGCTGCTGCCTGAAGTTCTTTAGGATAGGCCACCTAGTATCTTTCAGACGGGGAAAGAAATCCCTGATGCATGGGGAAGAAGAGGGTTTGTGAACGAGCCAACTTATTATGGTGAGATCTCCCTCGCTGTTTCTTTTCAGCCATCCATAGACTCTTGATGGGGAAGAGGAATCTCTAGCCTTTTGGGGAAGGAGAGTACTTCCCAGGTCAGGAGATTGCTGTGGTTGTGTTTCCCTTTCCAGTGTTGTGTAGCCACCTATTTTTAGTTTCTGATTGGTACTCCATGCCCATACTATCAGGTTTATTGGTGTTGTCAGGAGGACCTCAATTTGACATGATGAAAAAACAAACCTGTCAGTTTCTGATTGGTACTCCATGCCCATTCTATCAGGTTTATTGGTGTTGTCAGGAGGACCTCAATTTGACATGGTGAAAAAACAAACCTATCTGAGCAGCCTTCTCCGGCTTACTGGAAGGTTGAAAAATGCTGTGTGTTGTATATTTGTTTGAGTTCTTTGTAGATTCTGGATATTAGCCCTTTGTCAGATGAGTAGATTGCAAAAATTTTCTCCCATTCTGTAGGTTGCCTGTTCACTCTGATGGCAGTTTCTTTTGCTGTGCAGAAGCTCTTTAGTTTAATTAGATCCCATTTGTCAATTTTGGCTTTTGCTGCCATTGCTTTTGGTGTTTTAGACATGAAGTCCTTGCCCATGCCTATGTCCTGAATGGTACTACCTAGATTTTCTTCTAGGGTTTTTATGGTATTAGGTCTAACATTTAAGTCTCTATTCCATCTTGAATTAATTTTCGTATAAGGAGTAAGGAAAGGATCCAGTTTCAGCTTTCTACTTATGGCTAGCCAATTTTCCCAGCACCATTTATTAAATAGGGAATCCTTTCCCCATTTCTTGTTTCTCTCAGGTTTGTCAAAGATCAGATTCCTGTAGATGTGTGGTATTATTTCTGAGGACTCTGTTCTGTTCCATTGGTCTATATCTCTGTTTTGGTACCAGTACCATGCTGTTTTGGTTACTGTAGGCTTGTAGTATAGTTTGAAGTCAGGTAGCGTGACGCCTCCAGCTTTGTCCTTTTGTCTTAGGATGGTCTTGGAAATGCGGGCTCTTTTTTGGTTCCATATGAATTTTAAAGCAGTTTCTTCCAATTCTGTGAAGAAACTCATTGGTAGCTTGATGGGGATGGCATTGAATCTATAAATAACCAAGAAAAAAACAAACAACCCCATCAAAAAGTGGGGAAAGGATATGAACAGACATTTCTCAAAAGAAGACATTCATACAGCCAACAGACACATGAAAAAATGCTCATCATCACTGGCCATCAGAGAAATGCAAATCAAAACCACAATGAGATACCATCTCACACCAGTTAGAATGGCAATCATTAAAAAATCAGGAAACAACAGGTGTTGGAGAGGATGTGGAGAAATAGGAACACTTTTACACTGTTGGTGGGATTGTAAACTAGTTCAACCATTTTGGAAAACAGTATGGCAATTCCTCAAGGATCTAGAACTAGATGTACCATATGACCCAGCCATCCCACTACTGGGTATATACCCAAAGGATTATAAATTATTCTACTACAAAGACACATGTACATGTATGTTTATTGCGGCACTATTCACAATAGCAAAGACTTGGAATCAACCCAAATGTCCATCAGTGACAGACTGGATTAAGAAAATGTGGCACATATACACCATGGAATACTATGCAGCCATAAAAAAGATGAGTTTGCGTCCTTTGTAGGGACATGGATGCAGCTGGAAACCATCATTCTTAGCAAACTATCACAAGAAGAGAAAACCAAACACCGCATGTTCTCACTCATAGGTGGGAACTGAACAATGAGTTCACTCGGACTCGGGAAGGGGAACATCACACACTGGGGCCTATCATGGGGAGGGGGGAGGGGGGAGGGATTGCATTGGGGAGTTATACCTGATATAAATGATGAATTGATGGGTGCTGACGAGTTGATGGGTGCAGCACACCAACATGGCACAGATATACATATGTAACAAACCTGCACGTTATGCACATGTACCCTAGAACTTAAAGCATAATAAAAAAGAAAAAAAAAGAAAACAAAAAAAAGAAAAATGCTTTGTCTATAGTGTTTTCTGTTTTGTGGGCTTGTAAGTTGCCCTGTTGTTACGTCTGTCTTTTAATTCTGGAGTTTCTAGTTAGCACACCTTCCTCTTTTCACCTTTTAATATTCTTCTTTGTTTGCCTATGGAATTATTTCCTAAGCTCATAGTGCACTTAATGGAGAGAACCAGGAAGAGATGAGTTGGTACCATCATGTTGGAATGGAGGCTTTGTAAATGTAATTTAAAAATAGTTTTTAACTTGAGAAACTCCCTTTAATAGCCAAAGACAAATCATTTCATTAAAATTGGCCTCTGAATTGCATCGTGTGGCAAATTGACCAACCTAAAAAATTAATTATCATTATCAATGAAACATTTAAAAATTTTAAACAACTATTATATTTAAAGCTTCTGTTTTAGTCAGAATAGGTAAACAAGTGAGTTTCCTTTCCCATTAATTTGCTTATAACTCACGTCATTCCAAAAATAATACCCTATAGGTATTAGTTTCCTAGAGATGCCATAACAAAGTGCTTAAAAAAAGAAATTTATCTCCTGATAGTTCTGAAGTCTAGATGTCTGAAATCACGGTGTCAGAGAGTTGTTCCTTTCTGAGGTCTATGAGGTAAGGGTCTTCCCTTTGTGCCTCTGTGTTGAAATTTTCTTGTTTTATAAAGAAACACTCATATTGGTTTGGGGACTACCTTGATGACCTCATTTTAATTTGATTGCCTCTGTGAAAACCATATATCCAAGGCTGAATTCTGAGATACTGGTGGTTATGGTTTTAATATATGAATTGTGGGGATAAACATTTCAACCATCTTGTTAACTCTGTTCTTCCAAATCGTTCCAAATCTTGGTATTCCCCTTGACTCATCTCTTTATTTTGCATTCCACATGTGATGCATCATTGAAACTATATCCATCTGGGCCACCCTCACGCCTGTAATCCCAAAACTTTGGGAGGCCAAGGCGGGCGGATCACCAGAGATCAGAAGTTTGAGACCAGTCTGGCCGACATGGTGAAACCCCATCTCTACTAAAAATAAAAAAAAATCAGCTGGATGTTTTGACAGGTGCCTGTAATCCAAGCTACTCGGGAGGCTGAGGTAGGAGAATGGCTTGAACCTGGGAGGCAGAGGTTGCAATGAGCCGACAAACAAACAAACAAAAACAAACGGTATCCATCTTCAAATTATGTAAGCATTCATCCACTTTCTATTCCCTCAGCAGCTATTACTCTGTTTCAAGTCATCATTATGTCTGTCCTGAATAATTGCAGTAGCTGTTTAAGTTGTCTTCCTGCTTCTACCCTTAATGTTTATAGACTATTCTCAACATAGCAGCCAGAGTGACGTTGTCAACATGTATGTGAGATCATGTTATAATATCTCCCAATGGTTTTCATTACACTGGCCTCCTACCTTTACATGATTTCTCTTTGATTCCTTGGACTTCATACCTTGCTGCTCTTCTCGTTGCATCTTCTCCAGTCATCCAGAATCCTTATTAATCTCTACACCTTTTAGGGGTGGTCTTGCTTCAGGGCTTTTTTGCTTGCTGGTTTCTTGGACCAGTATGTCCTTCACTTAGATATCTAAAAGACTATCTTTCTCATTTCCCTTAAGCCATTACTCAAGTCACCTTCTCAGTGAGGACTTCCCCAGCACATTGTCTTAAATATTACCCTGTCAAGGCATTTCGTGACTTCATTTGCTTCTTTATTAACATAATATTTATTTTACTTTTTAATCCATCCCTTTTATTTCTCTTCCATCAGAATGAAAAATGTATGAGGTCATGAAATTTGTATCATTTTTTATATTACTACATCCTCAGTATATTAAAGAGTACTGGTCAAATAATGTTTACTTGATAACTATTTGTTGAATGAATGAAGATATGTGAAAAAAAAATTCAAGATGCCAGTTATTTAGTCCTAGATATTGGGTAGAATGTCGAAATGGGCAAGGTACAAATAGGGACTATAGTTTTTGCTGACACAGATTAAAAAAGTATGTATCTGCACTTTATAAACAAATGTTGATAAATTAGAATAAGAATATTCACCTATATTAATTATATATTAAAAAATAATTTAAAGTATTATTTGTAACTCTATTTTATTACAACTAGCTACCTTTTATTATACTTAATAACTCTTGGATGTGCTTATCAACTCATGGCTTTTCTCACAGTCAATTCATTCCAAATTTACAATAGTAAAATGACAATTTATAAATGTTTAAATTTCACAAGTTTGGTTAGTGGAAACACCTTTAAATTGAATTATAATTCTTTCACTTATTCCTTTAACATTTTTGACAACAGGATATTCCCAACCCTTCATTTTTTAAACTCCCAAGGCCTGAAATGAGGCATCTTCAAAGGAGGCTTGGTTCCCTTCAGTGGATTATGTTAGTAGAAGCCATGTGCTCACAGGTCAGTTGGTGGTGGGTGAGTGTTTTGCCCCTGATGCTGCTATTAGAACACTTTTATGAGTGAAATATCTTTAAATATATTTCCTTTCTGGCTATGAGTTCACATTGATCTTCAAAATTTAACATATCACATTACTTGCCTTAGTTTTTTAAACAGTGTGTGGTTTCATTGATTACCAGAGTTTTCTCTACATTGACATTTGGCAAACTAGATGTCAGGCTGAGTTAGCAACAAAGACAACGCAGGGCATAGGAGGTAATGTGGGAGCCAGGAATGAAATAGACAACTGGAATATCAATGTGATTTAATAAGTTGTTCTTTTACAAACCTCTATCAAATAACAACCCTGCTCCCCTGCTTATGACACCCACTATTGTTTTTATTTTGCTTTTTTTAATACCAGAGAAAAAAATATTTTTCAATTTGCTATCTGTTTTCTTCACTAGCATCTAATCTCTGTGAGGAGACTATATCTTGTTCACTCTCATGTTCCCATTGCCTGAAAGAGTGCTTGGCATATAATAGTTTTCTAATTATGTGGTGAATGAATTAATAAATTTGTTATTCCTTACAAAATCCATAGGTTAGATGGTGTCATCAAAATAAAATGATTTTAGAGAAAAGAGCTGAAGTTGAAGAAAGTGGATAAGTCATATTGTGTTTCAGGGCAAATAGAAGAAAAATCCAAAATGATGGCTAAGAGGAAGACACCAGAGATAAAAGAAACAAACAAACAAAAATGGGAGTGACAGAGACCAGAAAGGAAAGGAATTCTACACTGAGATTTATGGCCAATAATATCAAATATTTTCAGTGGTCATTATGTGTGGCAATACATAGTCCTGTTTTGAATTTGGTAAGACCAGTTTAAATATTAGTTTCTGAAGGAGTAAATGAAAAGCTAGGCCATAAAGAGAATGCATATCTAGTATTTAAGAGTAAGACTATAGAATAGTAGATAGATGGGAATGTGGAGTCTGAATTATTTTGTGTGTATTTTCTTATTAAAAGAGAGTGGTCTGAACATGCTTTATATTTTGAGAATAAAGATTCAGTGAGGGGTTGAAGCTAAGAAAATGAAATAATTTATTGCTTAAGAGTAAGTGAGTATGAAATCTAAAGAATAAGAAAAGAGTAGCTCTAAATCTGATAAAACTATCTGGAGTTTTTTTTTTTTTTTTTTACCAAAAAGTATTATAGTCTGTTATTTTTTAATACTTTACCAGGTGATTTTAATATGCAGCTATTTTGAAGATCACTGACCAACATAGAAAAACCAAAGTAATCAATGTATGAATTATTATAAATATTAAAATATTAGCAAGATGGCTCAGTTCATGATTAAATTACAAACTTGAAGAGTATATATTTATATCAGAAGTTATACATTGAAAATAAAAATTGCAATGGAAGAGTGAGATATAATTTGCAAAATCCAGGAACTATTGGGTAATTTGTTAGGTAACTATTACCTTGAGAAAATAATATACTACAAGACTTGCAACTGGGAAAAGTAATTACATTTTATTAAAAGACACAAACAAGACTATTTCTTACTCTTAGTTGAGATGGTCTGATAGTTTGTAGATGTCAGCTTCACAGAAGTATCCCTTAAAGTTATTGTAGTCCCAATCAAATTCTGTGGCTAGATTTAGACTTCACCTGAAAATTATTCTGAATTTTTCTAAAACATATTCTAAGAAAAATGTTGAAGAATAAAGTTCTCACATAGCTAAGTCAACTTACATGCAAAGTAGAGGGTGTGGCAAAGAAACTGCCCAGCAGATAGTAAGATAAATTATAAGACAACTTTAGTAAAATTTGGATGTTGATATTGTAGGTCCAGGCAACAAGAAGACTAATGGTATAAAAAGAGTTCAGAGACGTACACTTGTATATTGTGGAAATTTACGATTGCATAGTAAATGTTGTTTTGAAACCTTGTTAATATAAGGAGAAAAATAAAAGTGTATATAAGTGAATTGCTGCTAGACTAAAAACCTAAGTATGAGAAAGATAACTAGAAAGGTAATATAATTAAAAATAGGAGAAAATGACTTTCAGGACGCAATGGTTTGTTTGAGTGTTTTTTGATTAGCACTAAGCATAACATAAGAGTTGATTATATCAAAAGTATAAACACTGACAAATTTAACAGAGAGAAGGCACATTGTGCAAAGATATTTAGAACACTTAAAATTCACATGAGACTAATAGCTAAAATTTATGATAAAATACTATAAAAGAGGAAAAGTAAATAATAAGTGATGAAAAATTGAGTAAAGAACTTGAATAGACAGCTCACAAAAGGAAAAAAAGCAAATGGCTAACCAGTAAGTAAAAGTTATACTTAAATGTATTAATGATCATAGAAATGCCAATTAAAATAGCATAAAAAATTGCCAATAGCATTAATTCACAGAACAAAAACAGAGCATTTAAGTGACACATGAAATTATGTCACTAACACAATATTTGTTAATCTTTACTAGGAATCAAAGTACTACCAGAGACAAGAGGCCCAGAATTAGTTTTGCAACTTCATAAGATCACATAACCATATTTGCCACTAAGAGAGTATTAAAACATTTTTACTCATATATTATGATAAAACTCTTATCAAATTCTTTCTGACAACTTTGTTTGGCTACTGTCTCCTATGTTTTGAAAGTTTCATTGGAAATTTCACATGAAGATTGTTTGCTAGGAACACCTTTTTATATTGTGAATTTTTCTCTTACTTGTTCCTTTAGCCTGTAGACATTATTTAGCTTTCTATTTAAGTTTGTTGGCTTACTTATTGATTGTTTCCTATTTTAATCTACTGAATTCTGCTATGAGAAATAATACTCATAAAATACTTGTCCCTGTTTGAAGATGACATGATTGTATATTTAGAAAACCCCATCGTCTCAGCCCCAAATCTCCTTAAGCTGATAAGCAACTTCAGCAGTCTCAGTATACAAAATCAGTGTGCAAAAAGCACAAACATTCTTATACACCAACAACAGACATATAGAGAGCCAAATCATGAATGAGCTCCCGTTCACAATTGCTTCAAAGAGAATAAAATACCTAGGAATCCAACTTACAAGGGATGTGAAGGACCTCTTCAAGGAGAACTACAAACCACTGCTCAGTGAAATAAAAGAGGACACAAACAAATGGAAGAACATACCATGCTCATGGATAGGAAGAATCAATATCATGAAAATGGCCATACTGCCCAAGGTTATTTATAGATTCAATGCCATCCCCATTAAGCTACCAATGACTTTCTTCACTGAATTGGGAAAAAAAAAAACTGCTTTAAAGTTCATATGGAACCAAAAAAGTGCCCGCATTTCCAAGACAATCCTAAGTCAAAAGAACAAAGCTGGAGGCATCACGCTACCTGACTTCAAACTATACTACAAAGCTACAGTAACCAAAACAGCATGGTACTGGTACCAAAACAGAGATATAAACCAATGGAACAGAACAGACCCCTCAGAAATAATACCACACATCTACACCCATCTGGTCTTTGACAAACCTGACAAAAACAAGAAATGGGGAAAGGATTCCCTATTTAATAAATGGTGCTGGGAAAATTGGCTAGCCATAAGTAGAAAGCTGAAACTGGATCCTTTCCTTACTCCTTATACGAAAATTAATTCAAGATGGATTAGAAACTTAAATGTTACACCTAAAACCATAAAAATCCTAGAAGAAAACCTAGGTAATACCATTCAGGACATAGGCATGGGCAAGGACTTCATGTTTAAAACACCAAAAGCAATGGGAACAAAAGCCAAAATTGACAAATGGGATCTAATTAAACTACAGAGCTTCTGCAGAGCAAAAGAAACTACCGTCAGAGTGAACAGGCAACCTACAGAATGGGAGAAAATTTTTGCAATCTACTCATCTGACAAAGGGCTAATATCCAGAACCTACAAAGAACTCAAACAAATTATAAGAAAAAACAAACAACCCCATCAAAAAGTGGGGAAAGGATATGAACAGACACTTCTCAAAAGAAGACATTCATACAGCCAACAGACACGTGAAAAAATGCTCATCCTCACTGGCCATCAGAGAAATGCAAATCAGAACCACAATGAGATACCATCTCACACCAGTTAGAATGGCAATCATTAAAAAGTCAGGAAACAACAGGTGCTGGAGTGGATGTGGAGAAATAGGAACACTTTTATACTGTTGGTGGGACTGTAAACTAGTTCAACCATTGTGGAAAACAGTGTGGCCATTCCTGAAGGATCTAGAACTAGAAATACGGTTTGACCCAGCCATCCCATTACTGGGTATATACCCAAAGGATTATAAATCATGCTGCTATAAAGACACATGCACATGTATGTTTATTGCGGCACTATTCACAATAACAAAGACTTGGAATCAACCCAAATGTCCATCAGTGACAGACGGGATTAAGAAAATGTGGCACATATTCACCATGGAATACTATGCAGGCATAAAAAGTATGAGTTCATGTCCTTTGTAGGGACATGGATGCAGCTGGAAACCATCATTCGCAGCAAACTATCGCAACAACAGAAAACCAGACACCGCATGTTCTTACTCATAGGTGGGAATTGAACAGTTAGATCACTTGGACACAGGAAAAGGAACATCACACACCGGGTCCTATAGTGGGGAGGGGCGAAGGGGAAGGGATAGCATTATGAGATATACCTAATGTATATGACGAGTTAATGGGTGCAGCACACCAACATGGCACAAGTATACGTATGTAACAAACCTGCATGCTGTGTACATGTACCCTAGAACTTAAAGTATAATAATAAAAAAATACTATTGTGAGAAAAGTACTCATAAAATATTACAATGAGAAAGCTATTTCCGTGGCTTTTCATGGTAGATTAGATTTTTCTCTATCATTCTTAAGTGTCCAATATTCAATCCTTTGCTGTCCAATATTTCTTCTTTCTCACAATCTCCTTACCTAATTTCACTTTGTTTTCAGTCTTCCCCCTTTTTCTTGCTATTGATTCCAGTAATGAGAATAGATACTCTGGGCTTTTAATATTAGACTGAGGTCAGATACAGCATTTATCTCCCAGATTATGATATAGTCATAGCAGTGACATGTGAGCAGAATTGCAATGAGTGTATAGGACAATTTGTATAGTTCTGCAGCTATTAATATTTCCTTTGCTGATGAGTTGCATTAAACATTAAATACACATTTTATTCTAATTTTTTGATTTTGGAAACATCTCAGTATTAACTATACATTAAATAAATTTTTAGCCTGACTGTAAGAAATAATAAAAATATTACTAGAAGTTTCAATATCCCTTTAAAATGTCTCCTCATTCTAGAATAAAATGAATACCTGGTGATTGCAGGGTAACAACAGCAAGTCATACAAAATTATTCAATGAATTAAATTATTCAATTTACCCTAATATTTTGACTTCTATTCTGGTCAATCAGCTTTCTTAGAATTTTCTGGCTATTCGTCAATAGTACAATATTTCTCTATGGCAAAATGTTTTTATAAGTATTTATAATTAAGAACATTGTTAATCAAATTGAGACATTGTTAATCAAAGACAATCAATCAAGCACAGTTGATCAGATCTAATAAAACACAAGAATGGATAGAAATAAATATGAATGTCATCCTCTAAGCTCCTATAGGGGGCAAAAATGTCCCCAAAAGCAACATTCGTTATTTAGGTCTATAATCACTAATAATACTATTTTCTTAAATTTATTTTACTTTTATATTATTCAAAAATATTATGTAACTGGCGGGGTGTGCAAGTGAATAAAAAAATGCAATAATGAATAGATCTCAGATTTCATTCCCTTTACTTACATCTCATTTGCTTAATTATTTTAGTCTTCGTAAATTTAAGAGGAGACCTTGGGTTATTTTCACTTAAATGTTTATATTAAAAAGCTTTTATCCTAATCTTGATATTACTGTTCTTTTTTAGATTTTTTGATTCACATAAATAATATATTATTTTGCTAATGACACTTTTAGTACTTTGCCAATAACCAAAGTTCTAAAAATTACTTAAATCTGTGTTCTTGAATGTTTTGCTCCTGTGATTTCCTATGTTATCCTTGCTAATTCAAAGCAACTGTATTTTGTTTAGCACCATTGAACACATCATCTGTGCAAAAGTAGCTACAACTTCCAAAATTAGAGTCTGTGCCATGCAGTACAAAGTCAAACTACCTAACCTTTCACAAATGAGAAGAAACGTGAAAAGTCAGTGACATACTGCACAGAAGAAACAGTGAGATCAGCAGGCCACTTAATCTACATTATTCACTCTGGGCTTTTAAAAATAATTATGCTATTATGTGCTTTTTGCTTCTATTATGTCATAATTGTCTTACATCTCAAATCATTAATTAAAATGGATTTTAAGAGTAAGGAATTGGCTGATTTAGAATACGAAGTTCAAATCTGAAAAGGACTTCTTCCAAAAATATATCAAGGCTAACTTAGAAGTTATTCTCTCTCATTTACATTGTTTCAGGAGTGAGCATGTAGTAGAAAAAATACTACTATATAAGGGTTCTAAAGAAATAAGGATGATTATATAATTTTATGAAGAAGTATACAATATGTAACTGAAGTATTTTTGTAGAAAATAATTTTTATTTTAAAATATATATTCTGCAATTTAAAAAGAGAAATCCTTAAGTATATTAGTTTTAAATTCATAAAAGAATATATTCCGTTTCCACGTTGACTTCAATTTTTCTTAATTTTAATAAATATAAATAAAAATTGATCAGTATCCAGCAATGAAGTGTGATTTGTTACTTACTGAAATCAAATAATGTAACAATAACAAAATATACAGATGCCTTTGAAATATCTAAAGTCACAATTTTAAAGAGATAAATGTCATCTGATGGGCTTACATTTCAGTAGTGTGACACAGAGAATAACAAAATATACAAGTAAAACAAATTGTGTGTCAGATGGATGGTAAGTGCTATGAAGAAAAACAAAACACAAATGGAGCAAACTGCTATTTGAAATAGGGTAGCAAAGAAAGTCTTTATTAACTCAAATGCCATTTGAGTAAAGATCTAGAGACGCTAAGTGTCAAGCCAAATAGATATTTTGGGTAGGAGAATTCCAGGTAGAGGAAGAATGGGTCAACTGGATACCTGCTGTGATTCCAGAACAGCAGGGAGATGGGTTAGGCTCAAGTGTCTATTAGTAGATGATTAAGTCAAAAATGTGTTGATTGTGGTGGTAATGAAAATAGTAATCCTGTATTCCCTTATAAACTACTCTAAAGTCTTTTATATTTACTCCGATTGGAATGAGACCCACTGGAGGGTTTTATGTCTTCAGTCATAATCAACAGGGTTATATCACTGCTGTGGGAGAGCAGATTAAAATGTGTCCAGAAACAGAAAAACTAGTTACTAAATATTTACAAATATGTATGAGAGAGATATTGGTGGTTTGGGCAAGAGGAGTAGAAGTGGAGGTAGCAAAGAATCAAAGGATTCTGGCTACATTTTGAAGAAAACACTAACAAGTTTTCTGGAAAATGAAAATGAAGTGGAAAGAAAAAAAAGACATTAAGAGCCACCCAAGCTTTTAGCTTGAGCAGCTGAGAGGATGAGATTGCCTTTAATGACATGGAGAGATTATGAGAGGAAATAGTTTTGGTAGGGGGAGGAGGGCATTTAGTGATTAAAAGTTGAGTTTTAGAAATTGTAGCTTTCCAATGTTTGCAAGATATCAAAGTAGAAACTCTGGGCAGGTGAATATAAATCTAGAGTTCAGGAGAGAATTCTGGAGTGAAGGCATAAACGTGAAAGTCATTCAGTTAAAATACAATTTAAAATGACAACACTGAATGATTTCACAAAGAATTGAATAAACATGGAAAAGAGAAAAGATTAAAGGACTAATGGCTGAGACAGTCCAACACTGGAGATGAGGTGAAGCTACTGAAAGAAATTGAGAAAGGACAAGCAGACTGCAGAAAAAGAAAACTGGTACAATGTGGATTTGGAAACCAAGCAAGCAGTGTTTCAAAGCTCAAGGAGTGTCAAATGTTGCTAATAGATCAAAGAGGAAGGGACTGAAAAATGGCAGTTAAATTTGGCAGAATGAAAATAATTAATTACCTTTTCAGGGACTGGTGGAGTAAAGGTCATATGACAATGATTTCATGAAAATATACTGGAAACAGGAAACTGAGAAGGTTGTGGGGGTTGGCTACAAAGAGAAGATGTGATATGGTACAGAAGACGGAGAAAGAAGTGGAATTGAAATAAAAATGACTCAAATTACTGTGAATCTCAGCATTTCATCCTAGTAAATCAGAGTTCGCAAACCTTAATTAGAGTACAGCATATCAGAATTAAATTAAGATGTGCAAACCATTATTTGATTTATTTGTATTTTCCTTTATTGGTAAGGACATCAACTTTTAATAACTGAGGTATTTTCAATTGTATATTATTTTTCAATATGTTCTTAAGTGTATTTTTTAAACTAGATCAGTAACTCCATACAATTAGTTATTAAATAAAAGCACATATTGGTTAACACTGACTCTATTTCTCCTGGGTATTTTATGGAAGCAACGGTAGCAATACCTACACATATCCATGACAATATTTCCCTGGATTGCCTAAAACACATTTTTCACTCATTCACAATCATCTTTTCGAGCAAACTATCTTTAAAGTTTTACACTTGGTGTAAATATAGTAAGGTAAAAGCAATATAAAAAGTAGAAATAGTGAGATGAGTTTCTTTACATCAAAGGGATGGTTTTGGTTAGTCAAGTTTCATATGTATCAAATTATACACTTTCACAGAGTTTTGTTCAGACATGTAAAGACGAGGTGATGATCAAATGAAAACTACATTTATTTTCACTTCATATGCATCCCTTGTTTTTGCCATGAGAGTGTTATTGCAAATCAAAATAAAATGTAAACAAAACCCTACATCTTCATAGGCTTATATTTTATCATCCAAAAGAAGAGGTGAAAACAAGTGCTCTCTTCAAACATTCTAGAGAATGAAAGTGAAAAATAAAAGATTTCAGAAAAACTTTTTTTAAAAAAATTGACAGACAAAATTATTTGTACTTATTAGGTATGACATGGTGTTTTGTTGTATGAATTGTGCTTTGAAGTGTGTGTATATCTATATGTGGAAATAGATATAGATATACACTCCCATAGGTATAATATATGTATGTGTATATATGTATATATGAATTATATATATACATATATGTGTACATACAAGTATGTATATATGGGTTTAATATATAAAATATGTAAAATTTATAAAATATACAAAATGTAATATCCATATATAAATACATATATATAGTGGAATAGTATATCTAATTTATTAACAAATGCATTACCTCCTTTGTGGTGAGAACACTTAACATCCATTCTCTGCAGTTTTCAAGAATATTTGATGGCAAGAATAGGTACTTTCAGTTCTATATTCAGTTTTACTTCATGTTTCCCCACAACTTGAATAAAGTTCAGATAAAATGTTATCATTTAAAATTGTTTACACACCCCCACATGAACTAAATTTTTAACATTTCTAAGTAGTGTGAAAATAGTCTCCTGCTACTTAGCTTTGACAGCATAAATAGCCTCCAAATAATACAGGATCTTTATGAAAACATTAT
Organism: Piliocolobus tephrosceles; assembly: GCF_002776525.5. Classification (NCBI taxonomy): domain Eukaryota; kingdom Metazoa; phylum Chordata; class Mammalia; order Primates; family Cercopithecidae; genus Piliocolobus; species Piliocolobus tephrosceles. Next base: position 95,084,052 of record NC_045436.1, read on the forward strand.
GAATTTATCTAATATACTTGCATGTGAACAAATTTCTAAATGTGGTATTATATTTTTCCCCAAATATTTGAGCAGTTGATGTAGTGTTAAAATATTAGTTATGAATAAATCAAGGTCTTATTAAGAAAAATATAAATCCCTTAATATTTAAGAATAATATGTGCAGAATTATGAATTCAATGAAATTGACTGTTATCTTTCAGTTCAATTGAGAATGCTTATCAAAAATTTTATTATTCACTGTGATATACATAGACATTGCTTTGGGAGAAAGATAAGAAAAGAGATAACTTTTCTCAAGGTGATCAACATCTATGAGTGATACCTTATTAACAAAAAAGATATTTGATATTAAGAATAAGAACATATTTCTCAGTCTGAAAACTTAAAGAGGACTTCAGAAAGGAGATGATAATTTAGCTGTATCTTGGTACTTTAAAATAAAAGAAAGGTTTTATATGTATAATCTCACAGGACAAGCATGTTCGCTTCTCAGCTCACACTAGTAGAGTTTTCTTTTCAGCCCTTTCATTGAAAGGTCAATGGTAAAGATCACAAAGAAGGAATTGATGAAAAATTTTAATTGTGACTCATGAACTCTGAGCAATACACATGTATTAGTATGTTCTCACACTGCTATAAAGAAATATCTGAGACTGGGTAATTTATAAAGGAGAGAAGTTTCTTTGACTCACAGTTCCACATGGCTGGGGAGGCCTCAGGAAACTTACCGTCATGGCAAAAGGGGAAGCAGGAATGTCTTACATGGTGGCAGGAGGGAGTGAGAGCATGTAACGGGGAAAGAGTCCCTAATAAAACCATCAGATCTCATGAGAACTCACTTATTATCATGAGAACACCATGGGGAAAACTGCCCCCATGATCCAATCACCTCCCACCTGGTCCCTCCTCAGCACCTGAGGATTATAATTTGAGATGAGATTTCAATGGGGACACAAAACCAAATTGTGTCAACACAGAACAAGTTGACCACCTTTTTCTTCTTAAAATCTTCTCTTCACCAAAAAGCTTATTGCTTCTGGGCTACAGATCTGTACAGCATGTTACTGTACTGAATACAGAGACCAATTATAACACAATGGTAAATATTTGTGTATCTAAACATCCTTAAACATTAAAAAGTACAATGAAAATTTGATATGAAAGATTTAAAACTGGTACACCCATATAAGGCAGTGACCATGAATGGAGTTTTCAGAACTGGAAGGTGCTTTGTGTGAGTCAGTGAGTGAGTGGTGAGTGAATTTGAAGGCCTAAGAAATTTCTATATACTAATGTAGATGCTGTAAACACCATAAATCTAGGCAACACAAAATTTATATAAAAAGATTTTTATTTCTTTAGTAATAAGTTAACTACCTTACTGTTACTTCTCTGCTCTAAAAACATTTAATTTTTAAACTTTTTTACTTTTTAAACCTTTTTCTATTAAAATGTATTTTTTACTAGTTTTTACTTTATAACTTTTTTCTAAAAATGAAGATACAAGCACACATTAGCTAAGGTGTACACAGAGTCAAAGTCATCAGTATCTCTGCCTTCTTCCTCCACATCTTGTTCCACTGGGCAATAACACACATGGAGCTGTCATCTCTGAGGAAAATGCCTTCTGGAATACCTCTAAAGATCTGCCTGGGACTGTTTTACATTTACTGTTTTTTCTGTAAGTAAAAGAATTACATATAAAAATTAAAATAAAAGGGTAGTGCAGTAAATACACAAATGATAAAATAGCTTATTATCACTATTATGTATTAGGTACTGTACATAATTGTATTCACCATGCTTTTATATGGCTGGCAGTTCAGTAGGTTTGTTTAAAAAGGCATCACCATGAATACGTGAGTACTGCAATACAACAGGACTTTAAGACGGTTACGACATCACTAGGCAATAGTAATTTTTCAGCTCCATTATAATCTTATGAGGCCACCATTGTGTATGTCCGTCATTGACTAAAATGGTGTTATACAGAACATATGACTCACTCTCTCTCTATATATATATATACAATATAAACACATTTTTATATTGATTGAATTTTATTTTTTTTTTAATTATTTGTTCCTGAGTAGGATTGGTCCTTGGTATACTTTTTTTTTTTTTTTCTTCAACTTTTATTTTACATTCCAGGGTACATGTGCAGCATGTGCAGGTTTGTTTCATAGGTAAAGGTGTGCCATGGTGGTTTGCTGCACAGATCAATCCATCACCTAGGTATTAAACCCAGCATCCATTAGCTCTTCTTCCTGATGCTCTGCCTCCCCTCACAAACCCCTGACAGGCCCCAGTGTGTGTTGTTCCCTCCCACATGTGTCCATGTGTTCTCATCATTCAGCTCCCCCTTATAAGTGAGACCATGCAGTGTTTGGTTTTCTGAAGTTTACATAAGGCTTGTACAATGTGTCAAGGAATGTCAAGGAATGTTTCCTTTCTTATTCTTTCTATTGCTTCATTTTTTTTGAAGAGTAGTCTTAGGTTTATAGCAAAATTAATAGAAACATAAAGATATTTCATATATAACAGCTGTCTCCACACATGCATAGCTTTCTTCATTATCAACATCCCCAACCACAGTGGGTACATTTGTTAAAACTGATGAGCAATTTTAACATCATTACCAAAGTTATGTTTAATTGATGAACATTGACACATCATAACCCAAGTCCATAGTTTACATTATAGTGCGTTCCTGGTTCTGCGTATTCTATGGGTGTGGACAAATGTATAATGGCATGTGTCCGTCATTAGAATATCATTCAGAATATTTTTACTACCCTGAAAATACTCTGTACTTTGCCTATCTATTTTTCCCTTCCTAACTGCTGGCAATCACTGAACTTTTTACTGTCTCTATGGTTTTGTCTTTTCCAGAATATCATATAGTATGCAGCCTCCTGCCTCTTCGGATTGGCTTCTTTAACTTAATTATATGCATGTAAGGTTTCTCCATGTATTTGCATGGCTTGTTAGCTCTTTTTTTTTAAATCAGAATCACAGCTGCAGCTCATTTATTTCTTATACCGAACAATATTCTATTTTCTAAATGTATCACAGTTTATTTATTTGCACACCTACTGAAGAACTTCTTGCTTGCTTCAAGTTTTGGAAATTATAAATAAAACTGTTTTCAATATCAGTGTACAGGTTTTTGTGTGGACTAAGTTTTCAATTCCTTTGGATATATATTAAGGTGCATTATTGCTGGATCATATGGTAAAGACATCCTTCAATTTTTTAGAAACTGCCAAATTGTCTTCCAAAGTGTCTGTACCATTTTGCATTTTTACCAGCAATGAAAGAAAGTTTCTGTTGCTCCACATCCTCTCCAGCATTTGGGGTAGCCAGTCTCTTGAATATTGGCTATTCTAATTAGTATGGAGTGGCATCTTGTTTTATTAGCATATCCTTGATTACCTATGATGTGAAACATCTTTCTATATAATTATTTGCCATCTGTAAATAGTTTTCTCTGATATCATAAATATTAAGACTTTTTAGAACTTTTTTGAATTTTTAATTTTATGGATATATAATAGTTGTACATATTTATTGAGTACATGTGATATTTTGATACATGCATAGAATGTGTTATGATTAAATCTGGAAAACTGGGATATCAATCACCTCAAACATTTATCATTCTTTCTGGGTATAAATCCAAAAGAAAAGAAATCAGTATATTAAAAAGATGTCTGTGCTCCCATATTTTTTTTGCAGCACCATTAACAATTGTCACAACATGGAATTAATTGTCCATCAAGGGATAAATGGATAAAGAAAACATGGTACATGTCTACAATGGAATATTATACAGCCATGAAAATGAATGCAATTCTGTCATTTGCCATCTAAATGGAACTGGAGAACTGTCTGTTAAGTGAAATAAGCCAGGCACAGAATGACAGGTATCAAATGTTCTCCCTGACATGTGGGAGCTAAAAAATTATTTTAAAGTCATTTGTATATCTGTATTTGATGAGGTGTCTACTAAGGTCCTTTGCCCATTTTTTACTCAGTTTTTTTTTTTTTATTATTGAGTTTTTTAAGCTCCTCATATATTTTGCATAATAGTATTTTACCAGATGTGTCCTTTACAAATATTTCCTTTCAGTCAGTAGCTTGTTTTCTCATTTTTTGACCATTATCATTTGCAGAGCAGAAGGTCTAAATTTCAATTAAATATAATGTATCAATTATATTTCACTCATTTTCATTTTTATATAATGTTAGGATTCTCAGATATATTTGTTGATAATATATTTGTTAAAAGTGTTCTGTCAAATATATTTCCACTGTGGAAACATTTAAATAATGAATAATTTTTGAAGGCTATATGGCTATGTTAATGTTTTATATTTTTCTTGTTAAAAGTAAGATATTTTGTAGGCTTTTGTTCATACATCTAATTTCAAACTTAGTGGCATCGCTATTTTTTTAAATTCAAATATCAGTCTTTCTACTTATTTTTCTTTTTGCTAGGAACTCTATTTCCCTAGATTTTATGATTTAGGCCTCAAGTCATATGTAATCTCAAAGAAGGCTTCCTTGACCATGCTGTATTACTATGTTACAGACATTCATTTTATTTCTGCATTACTAATTTAACTACTTAGAGAAATTATCTCAGTTGTTTACCTTGTTGTTAGAATTTTAGCTCCATGAGAGCAGGAACATAGTCTGTCTCATTTATCACTATATTCTCAATTCCTAGAACAGTGTCTAGAGTATAGTATGCTATATATATTTTTTGGAATAAATGAATGCTACTTATTCTTGTTAGGAGACAATCTTCCATAGTTCTTTAACATTTCTACATATTGTACAGTGAGGCATTGGCCCCCATTTAATTCTGGATGTCTTCTCAGGATTGTTTGCATAATGAACAGCCTTTGAAGATAGATCTAATATTTCCCTCTGGATCAAAGGGAAATATGCTTACTGTCTAGTATAATAAAGATAATTTACATCTCCCAAGTGCAGGATAGGAATGTGTATTACCCATTATAAAATATTTGCTTTCCATATGCTCACAATTCCTTTCCTGAAACACAATCCACTGTGTGCGCATACATCCATCTACTTTGTCCTTGTGGGATTTGGGAATCAAGGATATTGGCACAAATTTGCCCATGCTAATGATGCTTGCTGTACTGTGTATAATATAGTCCATTGTCTTTGACCCAGAAGTCTCATAGCTTCTCCAAGCATTCATGGAACTGTGGAAGGCTAACTTGTTATCTTTCTTTAGAGTTAAATCTCAAATCTCGGCATTTCCTCACAATGACATACTAGTTGGAGATGAAGGTACGTACTGGCTGAAGAATGTTTGACCACACTTGGTCTTGAAGACTTAGAGATCTTGCCCCAAATTACACAGTAAATAATTAAGGTTTTTGGGACTGGGGCCTATGTATTCTATAAAATATCACTAATACTAGAGTGAAAAAACCCAGTGTTTATGAAGGATGATTTTTAATCTTTCCTTTATAGGACTTCAAAGTTTTCTGATATTTCTTTATTATATTTGTGTTCATATAATTGTTAATGACCAAAATATATTCTATTATGCTCCGCTAAAGCTATTCAAAACTTTATTGTACAAAAAACCGAAAATCTCTTCAATTTCTTATGGCAAAATCGTGGTAAAAAAGAATCACTTTTTAAGTTACTTGCCAAGAGCTCATTTATATTTTAGTTGTATTCAAAATATCTAGATATTTTTACAAGTTTCATTAAGTCTAATTTCCTAAAAAGCCTGAATAAAATACCTGTTTCCAATAGTACATTTTGAAATGTTTTTTGGAGTTGCTACTAAACTCCATTTGTACATTTTTTAAATTAAGAAAATAAATCAGCTGAAGTCTATTATAGCACAGTTATCCTATTTGTTACACTAGCTTTGTAGCTACCAAAATTTCTTTGAATTATAGCCTCAAAATTTAACCAAGGCCCTCCACCCTAACCATCCATGGCTGAAATCATCCTTAATAATTTTCTCTGACTTGATACATAAACAGCAATATATTGACTTTATAATCCCTCTGAATATGGCTCATAAATTTGGGTTACTCAGCTTTAAAATTGTTTTGTGGACATAAAACTCACTTAACTCATCAATTATGTGGTTCAGTCACTGTCATTTGACTTTTTGGAATATAAATAACATGCTACATTTAAGCTATTGACTGTTGTTTTAAAAATTTTATCAGCTGGGAGATTATTGCACATACATGCAATTGTGAAATAAGAGAATCAGTATTCACATATTTCATAAGTAGTCATTCTGGAATTTAAATATCTTTATAAAAAGATTCCATAAAATGTACAAATATATGCTGTGGCTTAAATTAATGTGTGTGATGTAGTACAATGGCTTTTATCCCAAATAATTTATGCTTTTCAAATAGGTGCCAATCTCCAATGTTAGAAGGTAAAGAAGTCACATAATATAAAGTTATTGTTAAAGAAATATGTGCTCATCATTAAAAATCACTATTTAACCTGTTATTTTGATGTTTAAATATATGTGGATATAATAAAGTTTACTATTAAAATATTAATAGCTTCCAAAATGCAGTTCAGCAAAAGGTAATATTTAGACAGTTAATTTTGGAAAGAAAAGGAAATGCTTGTTTGATTTCTCTTTATTATTTTTACATTGAGGCATGACAAACACTTTCATAATGTACACAATTTCTCTAACTTTAAAAAGGTAATGGTATTCTCCATATCATTTTAACAAAAAAACTGTTACAGTTAAAGCAAAAAAATTATCTTTGCCTCTATTCTTGACAACAAAAGTAATTTTTTTCTATTTTTAATTTTAATTTTTAAAATTTTTCCATACGTTATTGGGGTACAGGTGGTATTTGCTTACATGAGTAAGTTCTTCAGTGGTAATTTATGAGATTTTGGTGCACCCATCACCTGAGCAGTATACACTGCACCATATTTGTAGTCTTCTATCTCTTGCCCACTCCCACTCTTTCCCCCAAGTCCCCAAAGTCCATTGCATTATTCTTAGGCCTTTGCGTTCCTCATAGCTTAGCTCCCACATATCAGTGACAACATACAATGTTTGGTTTTCCATTCCTGAGTTACTTCACTTAGAATAATAGTCTCCAGTCTCATCCAGGTCACTGCAAATTCTGTTAATTCATTCTTTTATGGCTGCACAGTGTTCCATAGTGTATTTATATCTATCTATCTATATATGATATACGATATATATGCATACACACACACACATTTATATATATATAAAATCACAGTTTCTTTATCGACAGTTCTTTACTCATTGATTGATGAGCATTTGGATTGGTTCCACTGTTTTGCAATTGTAATTTGTGCTGTTATAAACATGCGCGTCCAAGTATCTTTTTTGAATAATTACTTCTTTTCCTCTGGGTAGATACCCAGTAGTGGGATTGCTGGATCAAATGGTAGTTCTACCAGTTCTACCATTCTTTAAGATTGTCCTACCATTCTTTCAGATTCTTTAAGGAATCTCCACATTTTTTTCCCATAGTGGCTCTATTAGTTTACATTCCCACCAGAAGTGTAGACGTATTCCCTGTTCACCACATCCACACCAACATCTACTATCTACTGCTTTTTGATTTGTTAATTATGGCCATTCTTGCTGGATTGAGTTGGTATTGCCTTGTGGTTTTGATTTGCATTTCCCTGGTCATTTGTGATGTTGAGCATTTTTTCATATGATTGTTGGCCATTTATATGCCTTCTTTTGATAATTGTCTGTTCATGTCCTTAGCCTACTTTTTTTATGGGATTGTTTGCTTTTTTCTTACTGATTTGTTTGAGGTCACTGTAGATTCTGGATATACATCCTTTGTCAGATGTATAGATTGTGAAGATTTGCTCCCACTCTGTGTGTTGTCTGTTTACTCTGCTGTTACTTTTGCTATGAAAAGCTTTTTAGTTTAATTAGGTCCCAGCTATTTATCTCTGTTTTTGTTGCATTTGCTTTTAGATTCTTGGTTATGAAATCCTTGTTAAAGCAATGTCTAGAAGGATTTTTCTAATGTTACCTTCTAGAATTTTCATAGCTTCAGGTCTTAAGTTTAAGTCCTTAATCCGTCTTGAGTTTATTTTTGTATAAGGTGAGAAATGAGGATTCAGTTTCATTCTCCTACATGTGGGGAGCCAATTATCCCAGCACCATTTGTTGAAAAGGGTGTCCTTTCCCCACTTTATGTTTTTGCTTGTTTTGTTGAAGATCAATTGGCTGTAAGTATTTGAGTTTATTTTTGGGTTCTCTATTCTCTTCCATTGGTCTATATGCCTCTTTTTGTACCAGTACCATGCTGTTTTGGTGACTATGGCCTTATACTATAGTTTGAAATCAGGTAGTGTGATGCTGGCTCCAGATTTGTCTTTTTTGCTTAGTCTTGCTTTGGCTATATGGGCTCTTTTTCATTTCCATATGAATTTTAGAATTGTTTTTTCTAATTCTGTGAAGAATGATAGTGGTGTTTTCATGGGGATTGCATTGAATTTGTAGATTGCTTTTGGCAGTATGGTCATTTTCATAATATTGATTCTACCCATCCATGAGCATGGGATGTGTTTCCATTTGTTCATGTCATCTATGATTTTTTTTCAGCAGTGTTCTGTAGAGGTCAATTGATTCCTTGGTTAGGTATATTTCTAATATTTTATTTTTTTGCAGCTATTGTATAAAGGTTGACTTCTTGATTTGATTCTCCACTTGGTTGCTGTTGGTGTATAGAAGAGCTACTGATTTATGTACATTAATCTTGTACCTGAAAACTTTGCTGAATTATTTTATCCATTCTAGGAGCTTTCTGGAGAAGTCCTTAACATTTTCAAGGTAAACGACTATATTGTCAGCAAACAGGGACAGTCTGACTTCCTCTTTACTGACTTGAATGCCCTTTATTTCTTTCTCTTGTCTGATTGCTCTGACTAAGACTTCCAGTATTATGTTGAAGAGGAGTGATGAGAATGGGCATCCTTGTCTTCTTCTAGTTCTCAAAGAAAATGCTTTCAACTTTCCCCCATTCAGTATTATGTTGCTGTGGGTTTGTCATAGATGGCTTTTTTTACATTAGGTCATGTCCTTTGTATACCCATTGTGCTGAGAGTTTTAATCATAAAGGGATCCTGGATTTGTCAAATGCTTTTTTTGCATCTATTGAAATAATTACATAATTTTTGTTTTTAATTCTGTTTATGTGCTGTATCACATTTATTGACTTTCATATGTTAAACCATCTCTTCATCCCTGGTATGAAACCCACTTGATTATGGTGGATTATCTTTTTGATATGTTGTTGGATTCACTTAGCTTGTATTTTGTTAAGGATTTTGGTATCTTTGTTCATCAAGAATACCGGTCTGTAGTTTTGTTTTTTGGTTATGTCCTATCCTGGTTTTGGTGTTAGTGTGATGCTAGCTTCATGGAATGAATTGGGGAGGGGTCATTATTTCTTTATGTGGTGGAATAGTGTCAAAAGGATTGGTACTAATTCTTCTTTGAATGTCTGGTAGAATTCTGCTGTGAATCTAACTGGTCCTGGACTTTTTTGTTGGTAATTTTTAAATTACCATTTCAATCTCGCTGCTTGTTATTGGTCTGTTCAGCATATCTAGTTCTTCCTGATTTAAACAAGGATTGTATTTTTCCAGGAATTTATCCATCTCTTCTAAGTTTTCTAGTTTATGTGCATAAAGGCATTCGCAGTAGCCTTGAATGGTCTTTTGTATTTAAGTGGTGACAGTTGTAATATCTCCTGTTTCATTTCTTAGTGAGGTTATTTGGATTTTCTCTCTTCTTTCCTTGGCTAATCTTGCCAATGGCCTATCAATTTTATTTATCTTTTCAAAGAACCAGCTTTTCGTTTCATTTATGTTTTGAATTTTTTTTTTTTATTATACTTTAAGTTCTAGGGTACATGTGCATAACGTGCAGGTTTGTTACATATGTATACATGTGCCATGTTGGTGTGCTGCACCCAACAACTAGTCAGCACCCATCAATTCATCATTTATATCAGGTATAACTCCCCAATGCAATCCCTCCCTCCTTCCCCCTCCCGATGATAGGCCCCAGTGTGTGATGTTCCCCTTCCCGAGTCCAAGTGAGCTCATTGTTCAGTTCCCACCTATGAGTGAGAACATGCGGTGTTTGGTTTTCTCTTCTTGTGATAGTTTGCTAAGAATGATGGTTTCCAGCTGCATCCATGTCCCTACAAAGGACGCAAACTCATCCTTTTTTATGGCTGCATAGTATTCCATGGTGTATATGTGCCACATTTTCTTAATCCAGTCTGTCACTGATGGACATTTGGGTTGATTCCAAGTCTTTGCTATTGTGAATAGTGCTGCAATAAACATACGTGTGCATGTGTCTTTGTAGTAGCATAATTTATAATCCTTTGGGTATATACCCAGTAGTGGGATGGCTGGGTCATATGGTACATCTAGTTCTAGATCCTTGAGGAATCGCCATACTGTTTTCCATAATGGTTGAACTAGTTTACAATCCCACCAACAGTGTAAAAGTGTTCCTATTTCTCCACATCCTCTCCAACACCTGTTGTTTCCTGATTTTTTAATGATTGCCATTCTAACTGGTGTGAGATGGTATCTCATTGTGGTTTTGATTTGCATTTCTCTGATGGCGAGTAATGATGAGCATTTTTTCATGTGTCTGTTGGCTGTATGAATGTCTTCTTTTGAGAAATGTCTGTTCATATCCTTTGCCCACTTTTTGATGGGGTTGTTTGTTTTTTCTTGTATATTTGTTTGAGTTCTTTGTAGATTCTGGAAATTAGCCCTTTGTCAGATGAGTAGATTGCAAAAATTTTCTCCCATTCTGTAGGTTGCCTGTTCACTCTGATGGTAGTTTCTTTTTGAATTTTTTTTGTTTCAATTTCATTTAGTTCTGCTCTGATTTTGGTTATTTCCTTTCATCTGGTGGGTTTGAATTTGGTTTATTCTTGTTTCTCTAGTTCCTTGAGGTATGACCTTAGAGTGTCAGTTTGTGCTCTTTCAGTCTTTTTGATGTAGGCATTTAGGACTATGAATTTTTCTCTTAGCACTGTCTTTGCTGTATCACAGAGGTTTTCATAGGTTGTGTCTTTATTGTCATTCAGTTTGAAGAATTTTTAAATTTCTACCTTGATATCATTTTTGACCCAATGCTCATTCAGGATTGGATTATTTAATTTCCATGTATTTGCATGGTTTTGAAGGCTCCTTTTGGAGTTTATTTCCAGTTTTATTCCACTGTGGTCTGAGAGAGGGCTAGATATAATTTCAATTTGCTTAAATTTATTGGGGCATGTTTTATGTCCTATCATATGGTCTATCTTGGAGAAAGTTTCATGCACTGTTGAATAGGATGTGTATTCTGTGGTTGTTGGATGAAATGTTCTGTATGTATCTGCTAAATCCTTTGTTCCAAGGTATAATTTAAATTCACTGTTTCTTTATTGACTTTCTGTCTTGATGATGTGTCTAGTGCAGTGATTGGAGTATTGAAGTCCCCTGCTATTATTGTGTTGCTGTCTGTCTCATTTCTTAGGTCTGTTAGTGATTGTTTTATAAATTTGGGACCTCCAGTGTTAGATGCATATATGTTTAGGATTGTGATAGTTTCCTGTTGGACAACACCTTTTATCATTATATAATGTCCCTCTTTGTTTCTTTTAACTGCTGCTACTTTAAAGTTTGTTTAAATTTCAGACAAAGTTTGTCTGATTTAAATAGCTACCCTTGCTCACTTTTGGTGCCCATTTGCATGAAGTGCCTTTTTCCACCCCTTTACTGTATGTGAGTCCTTAAGTGCTAGGTAAGTCTTCTGAAGGCGGCACATGGTTGGTTGTTGAGTTGTTATCCATTCTGTAGTTCTGTATCTTTTAGGTGGAGCATTTAGGCCATTTACATTCAATGTTATTATCGAAATGTGAGGTACTGTTGCATCCGTTGTGCTTTTTGTTGCCTGCGTACTTCGGTTTTTTTATTTTTTGGTTTTACTTTTTAACTTGTATTTTTGTTTCATAAGCCCTCTGTAATTTATGCCTGAAAGAGGTTCTGTTTTTATGTGTTTCCGGGATTTGTTTCAAGATTTAGTGCTCCTTTTAGCAGTTCTTGTAGTGCTGGCTTGGTAATGGTGAATTATCTCAGCATTTGTTTGTCTGAAAAAGGCTGTATCTTTCCTTCATATATAATGCTTAGTTTCACTGGATACAAAATTCTTGGCTGATAATTGTTTTGTTTGAGGAGGCTGAAGACAGGATCTCGATTTATTCTAGCTTGTGGGGTTTCTGCTGAGAAATCTGCTGTTAACCTGATAGGTTTTCCTTTATAGGTTATATGATGCTTCTGTCACACAGCTCTGAAGAGTATTTCCTTCTTCTTAACTGTTGATAAAGTGATGAAAATGTGCCTAGGTGAAGATCTTTTTGTGACGAATTTCCCAGGTGTTCTTTGTAATTCTTGTATTTGGATGTCTATGTCTCTAGCAAGGCCAGGGATGTTTTCCTAGATTATTCCCCCAAATATGTTTTCCATGCTTTTGGAATTCTCTTCTTCCTCAGGAACACAAATTATTCTTACGTTTGATCATTTACCATAATCCCAGACCTCTTGGAGTCTTTGTTCATATATTCTTATTCTTTTTCCTTTGTCTTAGATATATTGGATTAATTTGAAGACCTGTTATTTGAGTTCTGAATTTATTTATTTTACTTGTTCAATTCTATTGCTGAGACTTTCCAGAGCATTTCACATTTCCAAAAGTGTATCTAAAGTTTCCTGCATATTTACTGTTTTTTTTAACTATCTATTTTCTTGAATATTTCTCCCTTTACTTTGTGCATCATATTTTGGATTTTCTTTCATTGGCCTTCACTTTTCTCTGATTCCTTCCTGATTAGCTTAATAACTAACCTCCTGTATTCTTTTTCAGGTAAATCAGGGATTTATTCTTGGTTTGAATCCATTGCTGGTGAACTAGTGTGATTTTTGGGGGGTGTTGAAGAGCCTTGTTTTGTTGTATTACTAGGATTGGTTTTCTGGTTCCTTCTTATTTGGGTAGGCTCTGTCAAAGGGAAGGTCTAAGACTGAAGGCTGTTGTTCAGATTCTTTTGTCTCACAGACTATTCCCTTGATGTAGTACTCTCCCCCTTTTCCTATGAATGTGGCTTCCTGTGAGCTGAACTGCAGTGATTGTTGTCTCTCTACTGGGTCTAGTAACCCAGTAAGCCTACCCAGCTTTGGGCTGGTACTGGGGATTGTGTGCACAGAGTCCTGTGATGTGAACCGTCTGTGGGTCTCTCAGCCATGGATACCAGTGCCTGTTCTGGTGGAGGTGGCAGGGGTGGATGCAATGGACTCTATTAGGGTTCTTAGCTTTGGTGGTTTCATGCTCTTTTTTTTTTTTTTTTTTTTCTTTTTGCTGGTTGGTCTCCTGCCAGGAGGTGGCACTTTCCAGAAAGCATCAGCTGTGGTATTATGGGAAGGAACCAGCGGTTGGCAGGGCCCTAGAACTCTCAAGATAATATACCCTTTGTCTTCTGCTACCAAGGTGGGTGAGGGAGGACCATCAGATGGGGGTGTGTCTAGGCATGTCTGGGCTTAGACTCTTCTTGGTCATGTCTTGCTGTGGCTGCCGTCAAGGGTGGGGATGAGATTCCCAGGTCACTGGAGTTCTGTACCTAGGAGAATTATGGTTGCCTCTGCTGAGTCATGAAATTTGTCAGGGAAGTGGGGAAAGCCAGCAGTCACAGCCCTCAGCTAGCTCTCACACAAACTAAAGGGCTGGTCTCACTCCCACCGTGCCCCTGCCAACAGCCTTCAGACGTTTTCCAGGCAGAGAGTGAGATGGGCTTGAAAAACTGTCCCAGACTAAATGCTTCCCAGCTGTGAAAGTAAAAGGCTTGCTTCTTTCCCTGCCTGTGGAGCCTGCACAACAGATTTGCACCTTCTGCTGAGTTCTGGCCAGGAGGCTTCTCACCCCATTCAAACTGTTACAAAGTTCAGCTAGAGGTTTGCTTCTCCCTGTAGTTTTACCCCCTCTTCCTCCAGTATCGGATCCCTCTGATGACAGGCAGGAATGGACTCCTAGGGGACCCTGCGAGCTCCCAGTGCCTTTCTGCTCTTTCCTCAGTGGTTCATGTCTATAATCACAGCATTTTGGGAGGCCAATGCAGGAGGATCTCTTGAGCCCAGGAGTTAGAGACCAGCTTGGGTAACAAAGGGAGATCCTGTTTCTACAGAAAAATAACTGGATGTGGTGGCATGTACCTGTCCTTTCAGCTTCTTGAGAGGCTGGTGCAGGAGGATTGCTTGAGCCCAGGAGGTAAAAGCTGGATGATTATGCCATGATTGTGCCACTGCACTCCAGCCTGGTTGACAGAGTGAGACCCTGTCTCAAAATGAATGAATGAATGAATGAATGAATGAATAAATAAATAAATAAATAAACTTGCCAATTAAAATTTAACAAAGCACATAGAACTGCAACACAAGAAACAAACAAACAAGATTTTTTTAAATGATACTTCAGACCAAATGTCTGGTAAATTTTATACTAAATTACGTTAACCGTTTCTGTATGTTTTGTGCTGCTTTACATTCCAGATAGATACTACTGTTCATTATCAGAATTCTAAGTTTCAATGATCATTATCTTTTATTATTTTTAAATGAAAGATATATATATATAGTATTTTCTGTATTTATCTAAGCTTAATATTCATCAGAAAAATGACCTAAACAACATACTGTCTAAGTTGAAGTTGCAAGAAAGTTTTCAGACATATATCAGGCTTCAAATAATGAAAACAATATGAATCCAAAATTCATACTCAAGTTTGAGCTAATTGCATATTTACAAATATAGTATTTTATTCTTTCCTTTTAAGTTATGCATAGTATTTGTCTATTATAGTTACTGCTTGAGGAAAAAGTGAACAAGTTTTTGCTTTGTGTATGCCTAAATAAAATTATCTTTTGAATATTGACTGTTAGCATATTACTAACATCTTAATATAGCAAAAGTAACATTAAATATTTTAAAAATTAAAAAATATATATAACCAGACTTCCTAAATGTGTGATCTATTTTTGGTTTAAGTCGATGTGAGAGAAGCTTATCTGAAATAAAGATAGAAATATAGTCAAGACGTAGGTGTCTGTCTGTGGTTTGCTGACTTCTTTACCTCAAATATACCACAACACTCAGCACATCTCCACTGCAAATGCTAAATTAAATATTAACAATGTAAACCCTGGACTAATACAGGTGATAGCTGGGTTTCAAGTTGGAAATTGTTTCAGATGTATACTTAGATGTTCAGGGCTGTTGTTGTTGTTTTTTTTTTTTTTTTTTCCCAAATATGCTTTGATGCTGCAAAAATCACTTTTAGTAGAGATACTGACAGAAACATTATTATGACAGGAGCTTCTAAGTTTCCAGCCAACATATTGTTCTCAAAATAATTTTTATTTTATTCATGGACATTATATCATAGAGATATGAGAGTCTAAATGAGCAAAGTAAAGATTCTTGGTTGTTTCTGTTTTTTTTAGCTTTCAGAATCCATATATCTCACTCAGATCATTAAATAAATCATACAGTTTCTGCATTTTTAGCTGTTATCATAAGAAGTATAGGCCAATTTTTAAGAAACTAAAATGCCCCTTCTTTTTTTTTAATGTTACCTCTTGTAACATAAAGGAAGAGGTTTACATTAAATAAATTACTCTTACACTAGTACACTGAAAGATTCAGACATAACTATGGAGGATGAAGACATATGGCAGGTCTTCTTTCTTTCAATATCTCTGTCACTAAATTTATTTTTATTGATGTCTGAAATATCCTAAACGTGGAAGAACAGGACACTTTCTTTATTTTCTTCTTCCTTCTTCCTTCCCTTTCTCTGTTGTTCTTTGCTTGTTTCCTTTCTTCCTTCTTTCTCCCCTTCCCCCTTCTCTTTGCCCTCTCCCTCCCTCTCTCCTTTCATCCTGTCTTCATTTCCTTCTTTTCTACCCTTTCCTTTGTACGCTATGAGCAATTGGTATATTTTGGGGGCATTCAAGCATTTGTAATTGGATCAAAGTAACTGGTTTTCAAGAGAAGGCAGAATAAAAATAATTTGTGGATGATTTTCCAAAATAAGTACCTATCCTCTGCAACCCAATTATCCCCAATTATTATCTGGGGAAGAGAAAAATGAATGCTTTGAAAAAATTCCTAAGTGATTTTACTATTATCCCTTACATGCTCCACAACTCCAGTTGGGAAACATAATTTTAGAATATCACAATGATACTTTGCATATGTTATGAATGTATCTGCTTATGATCACATATAAACTTGAAAAATTTTGAAACATTCTAAGACGTAATTGCAATGAACTGTCCAAAGAAAATTTGAAGATCAAATAGAAATGTGGAATAACCTCTTATTAACAAAAAATCATTTTTGAATATTCCCTCTGTTTAATAAATATGATTTCCATCTTTTCACATTCCATAATTTTTTATGTGCTGGACTGTGTTAGTGTGACACAAATCTTGCCTCGAATGTTTACTGGTAAGTCTGAGCAAGTTAAAGGCTTTATTTTAGCTATGTTCTAGTAATGCCTAGCTAAGATTTTATCTCAATCTTTTTAAAAAAATACTATAATACCCTGGTATTCATATTTTTCAAAATAAATTAACAAATTGATACTAAGTCTTGTCTGATAGTATCTTGTGAGATTGTTTAGTGGTAATTAACTTTACAAAGTCAGATTACCTCTGAATCAACTATGGTCATATCTTATTATTTAAAAACCAGTAACATATTGCAGCTATTGTGACTTCAAAATGCCTTGCTTGAATCAGTTGACACTCTTTATCCTAAACACTTTAGTATGGCACAAATCCAGTGTTAGCTATTAACAAAGGCTATAATATAGGGAACACATAACTAGAACATTTAGAAGTTTACCATTCAGAGAAGTTTTGTAAAGTTTAGAAAATCTATGAAGCCTAAAAAGTAAAAATAGCAGTATCTCGAATATAATATATCTGTCGTATCGATAGGAAAGTAAGTGCACAAAACTTCACTTATTAAGAAAGTTAGAAATTTAAGATAAAGGAACACAATATTATGGAAAATTGAGTCAGGATATCTATAAATCCAATTGAAGATAGTCATTATTATTGATGGGAGTATTATTATACTTTTGATTGTGTTTTACCCAAGGAAGGTGAAGTTTGCACAGCAAGTTGAAGATCACACCTGTACAACTGTCATGAGGATTTTTTTCTTCTATTTTCTTTGTTTCATTCCTGAAAGGAAAATGCATCAATATGACACAATTAATCAGTATAATTTTAATTTGTGTCTTCAAAGAACTGATTACCCAACATGATTTTATCATAATTCACTTTTTATGCTATTGAACAGGAATATAGAACTTCATTATTGAACAAATAGACTATAGTGCAATAGTGTGCATTGACCTGCTAAACTGTCTGACTAGAGTTGTATAGCTGATGTGATTGATTGAGGGCAAAATTGTCATAAGTGAAAATAATTTGAAAGGTGATGACTGTCATTCTTAAAATGCTACAACATATATATTTTTCAATGTTTTGAAATGATTATTTATAATATAAACATTTTGAGATAATTCATGATGTGATGGTCGAAATAGTTAACTCCTCACACACATTAAAGAAAACATGACATTTAAAATGAAATGATGACAATCAGGTTTCTACTCTACACTGCTCAGATTACATGAATATTGTTATTTTCAGTTATAAGATAATAAAAATAAAACGTGAGTTGAGATGCTTTATTATAAATTAAAATGAAGGGATTTTAAAAAGATAGAATCAACATATGAAACATATGAATGAACCGGTCATGCTTTGAACTGAATCAGAGGAGAAAATAATTTCTTTTAAAAAATTCTTGAATCGTTCTATGGAAGAAGAATAAGAGTAATTTTATAGAAGCTCCAAAAATAGAATTTATTCCAATGGGAGATACATAAGTAGATATAAAATAATTAATGTATGTAAGAATTTTTTAACAAAGCTGTCAAAAGTGGAATAATTCCCTAAGAGGTAATATGGATGTACAGGCTAAAATATCTATGGCAGGTATGCTCTATAAATAATTATGTAGATAGTTGAACAATGTGACATTTAAATGTCCTTATAATCCCTGAATTCTTGACTTATGATGATTCAATTAATTCATTAGTTTTTCCTTTACTAAATATTTGGTTTAGGTTTGTTAGGTGAGAATGGTTTATCTCCTTTACAATCTAATTCACTTGTATTACTTTTCTATTAGAAAATTTACTTTAGTTCTCTGTATTTGGTTACATCATCTTTTTCTATTATTAATATAATTTTGCCACCTTTTATCTCCCTGTCTTACCCTAGATTCAATTAGTTAGTGTCATGAAAGTCAGGATTTATCATGGGAAAAGAAGATGCAGTTTCCATTCTAAACTATTGAGCCTCTTTTCAGACAACTGATTTGCTGAGCTGAAGGGAATGTCATGCTATTATCTAAATAAACTTCATATTTTACAACAGTCAAAACAGAATGTACAAAAATAATGTGAAAACAAAGAATGCATCCTCCCTATTATACAGGCCATTTGGTTTCTGATGTACCAGTATTATGAAAAAGGAAATCCTGGCTGGACCCCATGGCTCACGCTTGTAATTCAAGAACTTCGCGAGACCCAGGTGGGAGGATCGCCTGAGGCCAGAATTTAGAGACCAGTCTGGGGGAAAAAAAATAAAATACCTGTAGTCCTCGCTATTCGGGGAGGCTGAAGCAGGAGAATCGCTTGAACCTAGGAGTTCAAGGCTGCAGTAAGCCATGATTATGCCACTGCACTATAGCCTGGGTGAAGCTAAGCATATTAAAATATTAGAAATGCTACTCTTACATAGATGCTTCTACCATTGACAATAGCTGTTTGACTAATATCAAGTCAACAAAAATAGTGTAAGAAGCAAAAGTTATTGGCTGGGCACCATGGCATTTGCCTGTAATCCCAGCACTTTTTGAGGCTGACGTGGGCAGATTGCTTGAACCCAGATGTTTGAGACCAGCCTGGGCAATGTGATGAACCTCCATCTCTACAAAAAGTACAAATATTAGCTGGGCGTGGTGTTTTGCACCTGTGATCCCAGCTACTTGGGAGGCTGAGGTGGAAGGATCACCTGAGCCTGGGAGGGCAAGGCTGAAGTGAGCCACGATTGTGACACTGCATTCCAGCACGGGCAACAGAGCAAGACCCTGTCACAAAACAAACAAAACAAATAAATAAAAGTTATTTCTGTTATTGCATTCATTTGTAGTTTTAAAATGATTTTAAATTCTAACACATACCTATGTTTGTCTTTTGCCGTCAGGTAACATTTAAATATGAAATATATAAAGCACTCTGTGCTGAATCCAACCTATTGCGTGTCAGAAAATTATGTGAATTTTTTTTCCTAGATGGTAGTAATTAAGTAGGAAGCACTGACACTGATGGAGTAAAGTTTCCAGTATCATGCTTTTTAAAATTTTAATTATTATTATTATTATTATTATTATTTTGAGACAGGTTCTCCTCCTGTCACCTTGGCTGCAGTGCAGTGGTATAATCACGACTTATAGTTATTGTAGCCTCTACCTCCCGAGCTTAATCAACCTTCCCACTTCAGCCTCCCAAGTAGCTAGGACTACAGGCACATGCCACGATGCCTGACTCATATTTATATTTTTTTGTAGAGACAAGATCTCACTATGTTGCCCAGGCTTATCTTAAAACTCCTGTGCTCAAGGGATCCTCCAGCCTCGTCCTTTCCAAGTGCTGGGATAACAGGCATAAGTCACGATGCCCAACCATACCTACCATATCAATAAATGATAGATATACAATATAATGAAGAAAAAAACACTGAATCACTGATCAACTGAATTGATTCATGTTTGAAATGAAGCTGGAATGCACAAAATGGATGGTAAATACAATGTATACTAGTGCTCAAAAACATTGTCATGAATTTTCACCTAATTCTTAAGTGATCATTTTAATATGTAGTAAATACAAAGCTGTATACATAACCCAAAGCAAATTACAGAAGTATTCAATTTTGTAAATAAAACCATAATTGTATTGTGTAATTTTATGTATGTAAGTAAAGGGCTCTCAGACCTGAAATCATGAAAAATCTAGAAGATAAAATGAGAAAAACTCTTCTAGACATTGACTTTGGCAAAGAGCTCATGACCAAGAACACAAAAGCAAATGCAACAAAAATAAATAGATGAGGCCAGACATGGTAGCTCACGCTTGTAATCCCAGCACTATGGGAGGCCAATGCGGGCAGATCACCTGAGGTTAGGAGTTCGAAACCAGCATGACCAATATGGTGAAACCCTGTCTCTACTAAAAATATAAAAATTAGCCAGACAAGGTGGTGGGCACCTATGATCCCAGCTACATGGGAGGCTGAGGCAGGAGAATTCCTTGAACTCTGGAGGTGGAGGTTGCAATGAGCTGAGATTATGCCATTGAACTTCAGCCTGGGTCACAAAGCGAGACTTTGTACCAAAAAATAAACAAACAAATAAATAAGCAGATGGCACCTAATTAAACTCAAAAGCTTCTGCACAGCAAAAGAAATAATTCACAGAGTAAACAGACAACATATGGAATGGGAGAAAAATCTTCAAAACTATGCATCCAACAAGGGACCAATAACCAGAATCTACAAGGAAGTCAAATAAATCAGCAAGAAAAAAAAAATAATCCCATCAAAGTGGGCAAAGGACATGAATAGACAATTCTCAAAGGAAGATATACAAATGGCCAAGAAACATATGAAAAAATGTTCAACATCATTAATCATCAGGGAAATGCAATCAAAGCAAGATATCATCTTACTCCTGCAAGAATGGCCATAATTAAAACACCAAAAAATAACAGATGTAGGCATTGATGTGACGAAAACGGAACACTTTTACACTGCTGGTGAGAAAGTAAACTGGTACAATCACTATGGAAACAGTGTGAAGATTTCTTAAAGAACTAAAAGTAGAACTACCATTTGATCCAGGAATTCCACTACTAGGTATCTAGCCAGAGGAAAATAAGTCATTATGTGAAAAAGACACTTGTACATGCATGTTTATATCAGCACAATTCACAATTGCAAAAATATAGAACCAGCCTAAATGTCCATCAATGAACAAGTGGATAAAGAAAATCTGATAGATAGATAGATAGATAGATAGATAGATAGATAGATAGATTATTAAATATATATAGTGATATATAGGTACATAATATATAAATGATTTATATGTAAATAAAATGTAATATGTATACCATGTATACTGCTCTGCGAAAAAAGGGAACAAAATACTGGCATTCATATATATATAATTTGTGTATTATAATATATAATATATGCATATATATAGAGTGTAATATATATACCATATATACTGCTCTGCCAAAAAAAAAAAAAAAAGGAACAAAATAATGGCATTCAAAGCAACTCAGATGGAGTTGAAGACCATTGTTCTAAGTAAAGTAACTCAGGAATGGAAAACCAAACATCTTATGCTCTCACTTATAAGTAGGAGTTATGAGGACGCAAAGGCATAAGAAAAATATAATGGACTTTGGGTACTCAGGGGAAGGGTGGGAGGTATGTGTGGAATAAAAGACTGCACATTGGATACAATGTACACAGCTCAGGTAATGGGTGCACCGATATCTCAGAAATCACCACTAAAGAACTTTTCCATGCAACCAAACACCACCTGTTCTTCCAAAACTATTGAAATATTAAAATGCACATATGTTTATTGTGGCACTATTCACAATAGCAAAGACTTGGAATCAACCCAAATGTCCATCAATGATAGACTGGATTAAGAAAATGTAGTACATATACACAATGGAATACTATGCAGCCATAAAAAAGGATGAGTTCATGTCCTTTGCAGGGGCATAGATGAAGCTGGAAACCATCATTCTCAGCAAACTATCACAAAAACAGAAAATCAAGCACTGCATGTTCTCACTTACAGGTGGGACTTGAACAATGAGAAGAACACTTGGACACAGGGCTGGGAACATCACACACTGGGGCCTGTCGGAGGGTCGGGGGCTGGCAGAGGGATAGCGTTAGGAGAAATACCTAATGTAAATGATGAGTTGACGGGTGCAGCAAACCAACATGACACATGTATACCTATGTAACAAACCTGCACGTTGTGCACATGTACCCAAGAACTTAAATTATAATAGTAATTAAAAAAGAACTTTATGAATTCCATGAACTCTTCTTTGTGCTTTTCCTTTTCTTGTTTCCTGTTTTTTTTTTTTTTTTTTTTCCCCATTACTCTCTTTCCTGAAGAAACCATTTTCTAGGGTGAAGCAGAACACGTATGAATCAAAACTGGAAGCAGGTGAGATCTTTGGCCACTCAATAACTTTTTCACAGTGAATTCTGCATATTGTTAAATACAACAAACAAATAAGTAAAAATGTATTAGTTCATAGATCCTTGAATATTACTTATTATAATTTCATATTTAGCTTAAAGGTGTCTGAGGCATATTCACTTTAAATATTGATTTAGGCAACCAGGTTTAGTCCCATTAATTCTGGAGAAAACTTTAAACTGGAATAACTCACTTGTGATTATCAGCACATAGTTCAGTTAATCTGCAGTTACTGAGGGAAAAGTACAGTGCAAGTATCTGAGAGCTAGAAATGACCTCCGAGAAGCAATGATGATGATGATGATATTGAAGAATAAATCGTGTTTTGTAAGGTATTTCAAGATGAGTATTAGCTAAGATCAGTCTTGATGTGCAATTCCACTGTAGTTTATTCCCAGGAAATTATTTTCATAAAAATTCAGAATCTTGGGAAGTGATAAAGGCAAAGAAGTTTGTGAATTGGTTTAAGAGGACATTTAAACATTGAAAATTAGGAACAAACTCTGGGATGATAAAATGATGCTGGAGACATCTAGCAGCACTTGGAAAGAGATAAAATGATGGCAAATATCAAATTTTAAAAATAAAAGAAAGTGTTTTTTTTATTTTTGTAAAATTACTGAGGAATTTGTAATAGCTGGATGATATATATTCTAGCAGTGCAGATCCTCTCTAACAAATAATGGAGTTAGCAGAGTGAATCTCAGCAGTGTTGAAAGGAAAACGATTGTAGAGACTGTAGTGATTGAGTCATCTCAGAAAGGCGTGAAGATAAAGAATTCTGAATAGAAGACCACCCCACCATTACCTCCACTTATTGTAAGCCTGTTGGCAAACATAAAAATTAAGAAATCAGCTATTAAGTGAAATGATAAAAAAATGTGCCAGAGTCATGTAACAGAAAGCGAATTTCTTGGTGTTAATTATACCTATTAATACAACTCTGTTGTAAAAGTCTCTACTCTTTATTTTAGATATCTCAAGAGTGCAAGGAAAAGGAGTTATGTTGGTGAAACTAATCACCTGGTAAAAATTATTTTTAAAAATTTTACTGAAAATGGTGCTTCATTAATATGAATCAATAATGCAATTTGACTGCTGAAAAGGCTAACGCATACTCAAACTTCATTAATTAAACCAGAACATCAAATCACAGGAAACAGTGATTTGATTGTACTTGAGTTTATTAAAAGTTAGTTTAAAATATATGTATCTCAAGGATTTGCACTTCGAGCGAATAAAATCTATGCTAGACTGTATAAGAAAAGAGGAGATTTGAAATCATACAATAAGCAAAGCGTTTTATCCAAGTGATTTTCGGTTGAGATACTTTGCCTAGCATTGCCTGAAATGCTTTTTTCCTGAGATCTTCTCACGATGGCCCTTTCTAATCATTCAGGTTTCAGCTGTAATCTCACCTCCTGTAGATGAATGCTTTGGTTATTCTCTGTACCTAACGCTTCTCTCTCTCAAGGCAACACTTTCCCGTCATCTTGTTTATTTATAAACATCATTTTATGTTTATATATCTGCATATACTTCATCCAGAGAATATGCTTCATGGCTTCATGGGACAAGAAAATGTGTCTGT